>NC_056744.1:387211793-387511793 GCF_019279795.1 Protopterus annectens
AGGAAGAGGAAGGGGTCCAGGAACCTCTGTAGAATGGTTCTAGCACATCCTGACCTACACCTACAGAAGGAATCAAGCTTGTGGTGCTTTATAAAAGTACGTACAGAGGACCAAGTTGTTGCTTCTAGAATACTTCTAGAATCCAATGCTTACCAAAAAGCCATAGATGAAGCCAAGGTCCTAGTAGAGTGGGCATTGACCCTGTCTAGAATAGTTTTTTTCTGGTGAGAATAACAAAAGGTAATAACTTGACAAAACCATTTGGAATTAGGCTCATAGATTAGTACTAGACTAACTGCCCTTGTGAGCTATTTTAAGCCTAGCCATGGGAATCGAACATTCTATCTTGTCTATGTAAGATAAACACTTTAACCATTATACCAACCCCCCACAGGTATAGTCTATTGTGACACAGGTTGCCCCTTCTTCTTAACATCACAATAAATCAACAACTAATCTGCAGATCTGAAAGATTTTTTTTTTGTCAAGACAGTACCTGAGTTGTCTGTGAACATACAGGGTATGGAATATCCTTTCTCCCTCATTTTTAGGTTCAGGAAAGAAAATGGGGAGATGGATGGTTTGGCTTAAAGGAAATGTGGATACCGCTTTAGGTATATAAGAAGGATTATAGGTTCATAGGTTCATAGGTGTGTACTAGGCTAATGGCCTTGGAGCTTTTACAAGCCTAGCCCATAGGATTACCCTGGCATTGTGACACCTGATCTTAGTTCCCACTGCTTCTGTCGAGTAGAGCCACTGGAGTGATCCCTGGGGTGAATTTTCTATTTCCCATCCATTCATCAAGATTTCTCTTGAAGAGGGCCAGTGAGGTTCTCTGCTTCATATGTATGGGAAGCCTATTCCATAGTATGGGCAGTCTCTGGGTTGTGAGCCTGTCCCTCCAGCATGTTCTGTTGATTGTGGTAATGAGGTCTCTGGACTGTGTGGTGCGGAGGGATTGGGATTTCTTTAGATGTAGCATTTATAACAGAGCTGGGTCAGACATGGCTTTGTAAGTCAAGCAGAGATCGCCTCTAAGTAGGCGATATGAGACAGAGAATAGTTGGAGTTTTTTGAGTCTGTCCATATTGGACAAATGTTTAAGGCCTAGGATCCTCTTTGTGAGGTACTTTTGCAGCCTCTCCAATTGTTGCAGGTGTTTAGTGAAGTACATGCCAAATGAGGCATTGTACTCAATGATTGTCTCTCTCTCTACTCTTCCCTCATTAGGCCAATGACCTCCTTTTTCCTGGATGCAAAACTCTTAGTAATGAGATGTGCCACACAGAAGGACTTTGACCACAGTGGCAGTGTGGTTGTCAAAAGAGAGGTTGCTGTCAGCCTGTGTTCCCAGATCTCCTATAATGCCTTCTGTGTTCAGTGGACTACCATCAATGTTGTAATTCATGGGAACCGGGTTTTTCCCAAAGGGGATGATGACACATTTTGGCATTAAGCTTAAGGCCATGGTCTGACACCAGTCATTGGCCTCAGTGAAGCCTTCCTGTAGGATGTCACCATCACTTGGGCAGTTAATAATAACTCCCAACTTGCAGTTGTCTGCAAACTTTGTCAGCCAGAGTCCCTTTGTGTTGGCCTTGACTTCAGAGAAGTAGATACCAAACAGGAGAGGACCCAAGACCGAACCCTGTGGGACTCCACTTGTGACTGGTCGGCAGTCTGACTTGGAGTCAGCTACTTTCGCACTGTGGGTTATACCTTTGAACCAGTTTGCAACCCACCTAGTGATACAGGGGTTGATGCCTAGCTTAGTGAGTTTTTCTATAATTCCTGAGTGGGGAATGGTATCAAAGGCCTTGGCCAGATCAAGGTAGGCTGTATGAACCACCTTGCCTTCATCCAAAGCTCTGGTGGCTGACTGACTCAAAGAAGTTGACCAAGTTGAGCAGGCATGATCTACCCTTCACAAAACCAAACTGTGTGGGATCCAGAGTGTGGAGATTCCCTATATCCTTGTTTATTAGGTCCATGATGATGCATTCCATAGTTTTGCATATCAGACTAGTCAGACTAATAGGGCGATAATTCCCAGGGTCTGTAGTCACTCCTCCTTTGTGAATTCAATCAAGAATTATTCCACATACCAAGAAAGGAAGTCAGACACCTCTGTTTTTTAAATAATCTCTTAAACAGGTTAACCCATTAGGCACAAATCCCTTTTCAGGGATAACCCAGGAGCACTGTCTGGTTAAAGTACTTGCTCATAGAAACACAGTAAGCAAATGGATTCTGAGGAATTCAAACCATGGAATACAGGAAGAGGCTTGTTAGCAGCTCACAACCTAAGTCTTCTGTGCCAACGCTACTTCTATAGCGCACTGCTGCTTATAGAAGGCTCTATTAAACTTCATATAATTACTGTGATGGTAAGATCTAAAAGCCACCAACTTCGACTTTTAGCTAAAAACTACTGCTGGCAAGCCTCAGTTATTCTCAAAAAGTATACACCAAGACTCAAGGCAATAATCATCTTCCCCCCTACAATTTCTTAATGTTTCTATAAGGAAAAAAAAGAAGTTATGTACTCACCATAACATTCCAGCTGAGTAGTTATACTTAATTTTTCTGCAACCTGTGGGTATATGGATCCGTATCGGATCCGAGCCGGCAACATTTTTTCCAGCATCTCCAAGCTCCGAGCTCCTCCCCTTACCCATAATGCCCTACCATCTCCTATCTTCCCTCAGATCGAGTTTGCTGCAACTAAAAACATAAGCAACTCAACCCAATAAACCAATCCTGAAAGGACAGGACAAGGTCTGGGGGACGGAGGGAGGGAATGTTGCAGAAAAATGAAGTATAACTACTCAGATGGAACGTTATGGTGAGTACATAACTTCTTTATCTGAAGTAGTTAACTTCATTTTATCTGCAACCTGTAGGACAGAGTCCCCAGCTACGCAGATCCTGGGAGGCCCTTATGGAAGGATATTCCTGAGCATCGCAGAGCCAAAGGATGCTTTACCCCTCAAAATCAGATCTAATTTGTAATGGGAAATTAAGGTATGTGAATTGGCCAAGGTCGCTGCTGCACAAATATCGTCCAAAGACATCCTAGACCAAAAAGCAGTAGAAGTCACCATGGACCTGGTAGAGTGAGCCTTAACAATACCAGGAGGAGATAAACCTTTTGCTCTGTAGGCATGTGAAATACAAAGAGTGATCCATCTGGCCAAAGAAACTTTAGAAATAGCTTTTCCCGTAAATGCTTTGGGAAAGGAAACAAACAATTGGTCAGTCTTGTGAAAAGACTTCATTCTATGAAGATAAAAATGAAGCTGTCTATGAACATCTAACAAATGGAGTTTGTATTCACCTTTATTTTGGAAGTTAGGAAAGAAAACAGGCAGATTAATGGACTGGTTTATGTTTGCTTCAGATGCCACTTTAGGTAAGAAGGAAGGGTTAGTACGGAGGGAGACCCTATCCTTATAGAAGGCCAAATACGGAGGCATGGCAGACAGAGCTTGAAGCTCAGAAACTCTCCTAGCAGATGTAATGGCAACTAGGAAAGCAGTCTTCCAGGACAAAAATTTCAAGTCCACTGAAGCTGCAGGTTCGAAAGGAGGAGCCACCAATGCCTGTAAAACACTAGTAAGATCCCAAGGAGGCACTGAATCCTTGACAGGCGACTGTAACAGAAAAGTACCTTTAAGAAAAGCCTTATGCCACCTAGAGGAGGCTAAGGCCATGTTGCCTTCACCAACGTGAAAACTGGAAATGGCTGCCAATTGTACTTTCACTATGGAGGAACTAGCTCCTTGCTGAAAGATACCAGACAGGAAGTCCAACACCACTGGAACAGGGGCTATAAAGGGATCTATTTTTCTCTGTGAGGACCAAATGGAAAAGTGCTTCCATTTACTGCAATAAATTTTCCTAGTGGAGTCTTTAAAAGAAGCCACCAGAATGGATTTTACCGGGGATGAAAGACCGGGAGTCCTGTCAATTGACGGAACTGGAGCAACCAGGCTGTCAGCTTGAGGCTGCCCAGATTGGGCGGCCGTGCCCCTGATAGATGGGAGATTAGATATGGGCAGGGATCCAGAACCCACGGGGGAGCTAGGAGATGAGACCAAAGAAATGGGAACCAAACCTGACGAGGCCAGAACAGGACAATGAGGATCACTTTGAACCATAGTCGGCAAGCTTTCTAAAGGAACTTTGGAATGAGTGGCAATGGTGGATAAGCATACAGAAGCCCGAGGGGCCAAGCATGGACTAGAGCATCTCTGGGGACTTCCCCTGGTGAGGGAATCAGAGTGAAGAACTCGCTGCACTTCACATTGGAAGGAGATGCGAACAGATCGCAGCAAGGCTGACCCCATGCAAGAAAGATCTCCTCCGCTACTGACTGTTTCAGAGACCACTCGTACGGCATCAGAATGGCCCGACTCAATCTGTCCGCTAAAATGTTGGAGCACCCCGGGATGTGTGTTGCTATCAGAAACCAACCAGTGGAAATCACCCATTCCCACACTCTCATGGCCTTGCAACATAGGGGGTAGGATCTGGTTCCCCCCTGCTTGTTGATATACCAGACAACCGACATGTTGTCTGACTGAATTGCAATCAATCCGAGAGGGGGGACTGTGTGAAAGGCTTCCAATGCTAAAAGCACTGCCCTCATCTCTAAAACATTTATGCGCAACTTGGTCTCTGACTGGGACCATGTGCCTTGGACTGTCCTTCCCACACAGTGTCCCCCCACCCGAGTTGGGAGGCGTCCGTGGTCACTGTGGCTTGGACTGGAGATGATGCAAAGGGGCATCCTTTTGATATCTCCGGTGAACTTAACCACCAAAGAAGAGACGTCCCTGCAGACGTGACTGATCTTGATCGGAAATTCCATGGACAGGTCTAGCCAAGACCATTGAACAGCCAGAGTCCATTGAAGAACCCGCATGTGAAGGCGCCCACAAGGGAAAATCGATATGGTGGCAGCCATGGAGCCCAGAGCCCGGAGAACCTCGCTCACTTTTGGAGACTTGGAGTTCGCTATCTGAGCTATGTGGCACCTGAGGTGTAGGATCTTGTCTGGAGTTAAGAATACCTTCATCTCCAAAGTGTTTAGCCATGCACCAATGAAGTCTAGAACTTGTACTGGTTGCAAATGGGATTTGTGAACATTGACTGTAATCCCAGTAGATCTGCCAACCAAATGAAATAATCTCGGGCCAGACACAAGTGATGCTTGTTGGGCACAGTGAAGAGCCAGTCGTCCAGGTATGGAAACACCTGAATACCCTGAAGCCTCAAGTGAGCTGCTACAACTTCCATTACCTTGGTGAACACCCTGGGGGCTGTGGTGAGACCAAAGGGTAGGGCTCTGAACTGAAAATGACTGGCTCCCAGCCGGAAGCACAGAAACCACCTGGAGCTTCTGTGTATTTTGATGTGGTAGTAAGCATCTTGGCGGTCTAACGAGCACATTCAGTCGCACTCTCGGAGATAAAGTAGAATGGACTGTAGGGTGAATATCCGGAATTTCTGTTTGGCTACTGACAGGTTTAATGTTGACAGGTCTAGAATGGGCCTGAGGTCCCCCGTCTTTTTTGGCACTTAAAAGAACCTTGAGTAGACACCTAATCCAGACTGATCGAGGGGGACTTGTTCGATGGCTCGTTTGAGAATCAGCTTTGAAACCTCTAGAGCTGCGGCCTCCCTGTGAGCGGGTGGAACATCTGGGAGGTGTAATATTTGGAGGGGCAACAAATGGGATAGAGTAACCTCTGGATATTATCTGTAAAACCCAGCGATCTGTCGTAATGGACTCCCATGCCGCTGGGTGTAAGGACAATCGTCCCCCGACTGTCTCCAGAGTAGGACTGCTGACCGGGTCTATCAGAAAAGGGTTCCCTAGACCCGAAATTCCTGGGATCCCCGTTACCTCTGGGTCAGCGTTGATCCTGTCCCGCTCTGCCTCTGGGAGAATAGTTGTCCTGAGAATCCCAGGTAAACTGAGATTCTTGGAACCACATCTTCTTCTGCCCTCTTTGATTCCTAGAGAAGGACCACTGAGGGTTAAAGAAGCGGACTCCGATGGCAGACAAAGTCTTCCCGCCCTTTTCGCTCTGGACAAGTGTGTCACGTACTGTCTTCCCAAAAAGGGAAGAACCGTCGTAGGGAGCGTTGATAAATGACTTCTTGAAAGAATCTGCGAACTGTCACAACCTGAGCCAGGCATGATGCTCATGGCTATACCTGTCCCAGCCGCCCTAGCTGCTCCTTCAGTGGCATGGGAAAGGAGTCGCATTGACGTGTTTGAGACTGACTTCAGAGTACACATTTTTGCAGAACAACTGACTGTCCTGTGGCAATAAAGACTCTGGAGGCAACTCAGTGAATTCCGAAGCAAGATCTCGCTGATGCTGAATCATATGTGCCAAATAATTCAGCGCACGGATAGAAAAGGTCGCTGAGGAGTAGACACACTTCCCAAACCTATCCACCGACCTGGACTCCTTGTCTGGAGGGTGGACTGAGGAACTCTCCTGTGCTAGTTCCTTCTTTGTGGCTAGCTGCAACCAACATAGCATCAACTGGTGCTCCTTTCAACCAAGGTTGTCTGTCGGAAGGGGGAGATAAAACCTTGTCAGGACGTTTGGGAATGGGCTGTACGGTGTCAGGCTTCTTCCATGCCCTTGTGGTGATAAGGTCCATCAAGGGGTCCGCTGGTGGGCACACACAGGAAGTAGATGGACCCATGCCAAAGGCCTCCAGGAACACAATGACTCATCCCACAAGGTTTTGGGGCTGACCAACCTCCCCTCTGGAAGAGGATTTCCATAATTTCTCTGAAGGAGACGTCTTAGGGAGGTGACCTGGAGGAACCTTCTCCTTCATCTAAGTCAGTGTCCATAGTGAGGGACTCGGGGGAGTCCAAGTACCTCCTTTTGCACTTGCGCTTACGGTGACCCTCTTCAGTGGGACTTTCAGAAGGGGATTCATGAGCTGCAGGGGTTTCCTCAGGGAAATTAACCTGGGGATCCTCTGGCACGGGCTGTCCCTGAGACAGGATGAAGGGAGTCGTCGCCAAATCCAGGGGGGCCTGGGTGGTATCCGAGGGGATGGACTGGGGTCTCAATCCCTGGGAGAGAACCCTCTCCACCACTTCGTAGGCCGATGGAGAAGCCCTCCCGGGGACCGGAGCCAAAGCCAGGGTAGCCTGAGGTCCGAGGTAATGGATCAGATCTGAAAAGGTCAGAGGTGAAGAATCCATTCCCCCGGGTTCGACTCCCTGCCTACGGCTCCGAGAGTCACTCAGATCCGAACAAGTCGGATCCGAGGAAGTCAAGTTAACAGCCAGAGTCGAGGTTGGAGGAACCGTCGGTGCCAAGCTACCAGCTCCGAAAAACCTCGGATCCATGAGCCCCGAAGCCGAAGCACAGATCAGAGAAGGAGAGATGGGGCGGAAAAGAGGCATGGAGGTCCCCCCTCCAGAGAGAGAGGGGCCTGGCAAGACTCCCATCTGAATTTGGGTCTGAATAAATCTCTGCATCATCCTGTCTATGTCCATGTCCGATAGGCTCTGAGTCGACCTCGAGGAGGCCACCAACTCGGATCTGGCTAGTCTGCGCAATGGGGAGGAAGGCCTCGGGTCCGAATGTTCCAACGGCTCCAGTGAAAAACGAGGAGACCAGAGCTGTGGAGAAACAGGCCTCATGGTCTTAGAAGGGGTACTGAGAAAGAGCTCCCTGTCTGGAGATCTCTTACGATGTCTGTCCTTCTCCTTCTCCCTTTCCTCTCTGCGCCTTTCTTTATCTTTTTCTTTCTCTTTTTCTTTTTCTTTGTCAGCCACGCTGACTGAAGATTTGTCTTTAGAAGACCCATCACCAGAAGAAGAGGGAGGTTGAGTCCCTGTCTGGGTGGGAGATGGAACACTAGAGACCGAGGCTGAGGCAGACTCCAGCATGGCAGCAGGGAGAAGGCCTTTGGCAACTAGCCTGCCTTCTGATCCCTAAGGGCCCTCGGGTTAAAACCAGAACAAATAGCACATTGAGTGGACAAATGTGCCACTCCCAAGCAAATTACACACAGAGTGTGACCATCAGGCATGCAGAGCTTATGGCCACACACTGTACATTTTTTGAAGACAGGCTTTGGCTGATCAGCCATAGTCCTGCACCCAAAGGTACAAACACTACCTATCCAAAAAAACCACACATAAACACAGGTAGGGGAAGGGCAGGCCTAACTACTACTCTCTACAAAACTTTTTTTTTTTTTTTTTTAAACACCGACGACCAAGCGAGACACTACACAAGGGGAGGAAAGGAAAAAATTCATTCAAGCACACCTAGATACCAGAAAAAATACCACTTATTATCCCTGAGCTCAGAGCAAAGGAGACAACGATGCACACTACTGGCACAGCAAACGAGATCTGAGGGAAGATAGGAGATGGTAGGGTATTATGGATAAGGGGAAGAGCTCGGACCTTAGAGCAGATGTTAGAAAAAAAGTTGCAGGCTCGGATCCGATAAGATCAGAGGTTTAAAATAACATTCTACACAAGCCAGCCACATGTTCTGTAAATGATCTAATCCCAGACACTATTGGTCTAACAAGTGTATCTATTACCAGGAACCTCCCTAAACCCAGGGAAATTCACAAAACGTCATCTAGTACATAACAATTCAGCATCGCCATCACAGTCTGATGGAACAAGGGTGGATTCCTCAATGATAATGAAAAGCTTAAAACAAGGGGACAGAAGACTTCTCTTCCCTCAGTGTCTGCTACAAGACCAATGCTGCTCATCAGTACTAGATGGTGAAGGGACAAAACTAAACACATACTTGTTCAAAGGACAGCACCTGTGGGACCAGTAGGGGCCAGAGCTGTAATGGCTAGGAAACTTATAAAGTCAGCACTAGGGATAGCACCAAAGAACAGTGACAAACACTCAGAATAGTTTCCTACTACAGTGTTATATCACAAAGTGCCTGGTAACTTCCACCACGCTAAAATACATACTTTCAAAGCTACTATGAGCACAGGCGTCATGACAAAGCACACACTGCGCAGAGGCATTAAGGACTGTGAAGCAACTACAGATGGTGATTAACAAGTTGTCAACATGATGGATTCCCAAGAACCAGGACTAGCCCTCATAAGTGCCACAATGACTCATGTCTGTCAAAAGGAGTGATTTCCTAATTAGTCCTAAGAAACCCTGTCTCTGAGAAAAAATTAGAAGTTATGTACCTACCATAACGTTCCATGTTAGTTGTCTTCTCTCGCCTTCTTTCTTGCTGGATGGGTTGATCCTCGGCTCCACTGCTAGCTCGAGAGCTAATTTTACCAGCTCGAGGCAACCCTATATCCCATGATGCAAGGCGTGACTACCTCAGATCTCGTTTGGTAGCTACAAGAAAAACCCTGCCATAAACACTTCTTCACAAGGAAGAAGACAAACTAAATGTAGGAGAAACAAGGTCAAAAACCAGTAACAGTAGTGACACTTCCTACTGGGAGCTCATGGAAAGAGTGAACCAACCCCAGAAAGAGTACAACTTCAAGGTCTGTCCAGGCTAGGGGGAAGGAGGGAAGAAAAGAGAAGACAACTAACATGGAGCGTTATGGTAGGTACATAACTTCTAAATGTTAAGTTGTCAAACGCGCCATCATTCTTGCTGGATGGGACCGTGTCCCTAGCACCTCTATCCTGGGTGGCTCAATGGAACAGCCTCTTGAGAACTGTGGAACCAAACCTAGCCCTGTCCCTGGAGGCCAAGTCCAGTTTGTAATAAGAAACAAAGGTGTGAGGAGTGGCCCAAGTGGCTGCTGCACAAATGGTGTCAATAGGTAGCCTATCCTGAAAAGCTGTGGAAGTGGCTAGGCTCCTGGTAGAATGTGCTTTTGGTTTCAAGGGCAGTTGCTTGCCCCTAAGAAGATAAACATAAGAAATGATAGAAGACAGCCATCTGGATAGGGTCACTTTGGAGACCGGAAGACCTTTCCTGTGTTCTGCATAAGAAAGAAACAGTTGATCAGATTTCCTGAATTGTTTAGTTCTGTCCAAGTAATACCTGAGTTGACGATGGACATCCAAACAGTGAAGTTTTTGTTCCGCCTTGTTAGAATAATTAGGGAAAAAGACTGGCAAATCAATAGATTGGTTGATATTCTTCTGGGAAGCAATCTTGGGCAAAAAGGATGGATTGGATCTTAATGATACCCTATCTTTATGGAAAACCAAGTATGGGGAACGGACACAGAGAGCCTGAAGTTCAGACACCCTTCTGGCTGAAGTAACAGCAACTAAAAAAATTGTCTTCCAGGAAAGAAGTTTTAATGAGCATGAAGCAGCCGGTTCAAAGGGGGGTAGTATCAAGGATGCCAGCATTGAATTCAAATCCCATAGCGGAGGGGGATCTTTGATAGGAGGTTTTAGGAGAAATATCCCTCTCAGAAAAGCTTTGCAAAGCTTGTGGGACATAATATTTTGATCCGCTAAGCCCACATGAAAATTTGAGATAGCTGCCAATTGAACCTTAACTGTAGATGGAGAAGAATCCGATTGAAAAATCTCAGCTAAGAATTCCAAGACTGAATGCACTGGAGCAGTAAAGGGATCTAAGTCTCTAGACTTTGCCCAGAAGGAAAAACGTTGCCATTTACTAGCATAAATCCTTCTAGTAGAGGACTTTAGAGAAGCTACTATGATCTCTCTAACAGGGTCAGAGATCATAGGAAGCCTGGCTAAGGAAGGAAGTGGAGCAACCAAACAGTGAGGTTGAGGGAAGGAATGGACCGGTGCAGTTGACCCGAATGGTGGGTCAGAAGATCTGGAACTGGGTCCAGATGCCAAGGCTGTACCACGAGATGATGATGCAGGGACGGAAACCAAATTTGTCGAGGCCAGTAAGGGGCAATGAGAATCAACTTGGCTCTCAATACACGGTAGCTTTCTCCATTACTTGAGGAATCAGTGGGTATGGACGAAAAGCATAAAGAAGTCCCCGGGGCCAATCCTGGGTTAGAGTGTCTCGGGGATGGCCTGGTAGAGGAAAGAGTGAAGAAGTCTAGGCATTTGCTGTTTTGGGGTGTAGCAAAAGGTCGCAGCAAGGGCGCCCACTTCTGAAAAATCTCTCCACTACCGATTGTTTGAGAGACCACTCGTGTGGCATGAGAATAGCTCTGCTCAGCCTGTCCGCTAAGAGGTTGGATTTCGGGGGATGTGCGTTGTTATCAGAAACGAATGAGAGGAGATTGCCCATTGCCAAAGTCTGAGAGCTTCTCGACACAGTGGGTAGGACCTGGTCCCGCCCTGCTTGTTGATATACCAGACTACGGACATGTTGTCCGTCTGAACTGCAATAGTCCTTAAAGGAAGAAAGTCGTTGAGGGCCTGCAATGTTAAAAGCATCATCTCTAGGACATTTATGTGCAGATTGTATTCTATTGGTTGCCAAGTCCCATGGACCATCCTGCCCTGACAATGCCCTCCCCACCCGATCAGAGAGGCATCCGAAGTGACTGTGGCAACCGGGACTGGGGGAACAAACAGTCGGCCCTGATGGAGTTGCGGGGAAGACATCCACCAGGTTAGATGACTCTTGCACGATTGTGTCACAAATATCTCGTGTCGCATGGGGAGCTGCTGGAATGACCACTGGGTGAACAACATCCACTGCAGAAGACGCATGTGTGGAAGGCTAGAACAATGGCAACCATAAGACCTAGAACCTTCAGGACAAATCTGGCCCTGATTCTCTTGTTGAGTAATATGATTCGTACTTTTGGATGTCCAGAATTCTTTGGTTTGTGAGTCTCACTGACATACTGACAGTGTCTAATTCTGCGCCTAAAGGTAATAGATTGGCAAGGCGACAGAGAAGATTTTTCAAGTTTACAGAACTCCCCAATTGGTTGCAGATGTGAAGGCTGTAGTCTCTGGCCTTGAGAAGTTGATGCCTGGTGGTGGCAGAGAGGAGCCAGTCGCTCGGAAACACCTGGAATCCTTTGACGTCTCAGATGAGCCGTGACCACTGCCATACATTTGGTAAACACTCTGGGGCTGTAGTGAGGCCAAAGGGCAGGGCTCTGAATTGAAAGTGACTGGTCTCCAGCCGAAAGCGGAGAAACCTTCTGAGCGCCTGTGAATTTTTATGTGATAGCATGCATCCTGAACGTCTATTGAGCACATCCAGTTGTCCTTGCCCAAAAGGGTAGAATGGACTGAAGCGTGACCATCCGGAATCTTGCCTTCTTGACAAACTTGTTTAGTTTGAGGTCTAAAATTGGTCTCCAATCTCCCATCCTTTTGGGGACCAAAAGAATCTTGAGTAGATGCCGGATCCTACTTGGTCTGCTGGAACTAGTTGGACGCTCTTTTGCTAGGAGCTTTGATACCTCCAGCTTTGCCAATTCCCTTAGACCGGTGAAACGCCTGGAAGGGACTGATGAGGAACGGATATCTCGAAAGGAATACTGTATCCCTCGGATATGATCGACTGTACCCATTTGTCTTGAGATAGGGAACACCAGGCTATTGGGTACAGCGACAATCTTCCCCCGACTGCCTCCAAGGGTGGACAGTCGGGCAACACCTCAGGGATGCTGGAAGGGTTTATCAGAGAGAGGCTCCCTGCTACCCTGATTCTGCAGACCCCCTCTGCCCCTAGGGCGGCGTCTATTGTTATTACCCCCTCTGCCTCTGGGGGTAAACTGACCACGTGTATCAGGCGTGACTCCCTGAGATTTACGAAACCACATTTTCCTTCCCTTCTGACCTTTTGGATAGGGTCTTGAAGGGGTGGAGAAATGGACTCCTACGGCAGAAAGGGTCTTGCCGTCTTGCTCACAACTGGTCAATGTGTCCTTCACCTGAGGCCTGAACAAAGTTGAACCATCGAAGGGAGTATTAGTGAAGGACGCCTTAAAGGGATCTGCGAAATTACAAAGCCGCATCCAGGCCTGACGCCTAAGTGCCACTCCTGTGCCCCATCGGCTGCATAAGAAATGAGCATGGAGGAGTTAGTTATAGAATTTAGGATTCCTAGCTGTGAGGCAATCTTTTCTTGAGCCCCAGCAGCTGATGGATCCTGAACCACCTCACCTAGTTCCTTGAGAATGTCTCTCTGAAGCCTGGTAAAGTGACAGAGATAGTTCAGTAAACGCATAGCAAAGGTCGCTGAAGAAAACATCCACTTACCATACCTATCCATGGTTCTAAAGTCCTTGTTAGGAGGATGGACAGGTACAGAAGGATCAGCAAGTTCCTTCTTGGTGGCCGCCGCCACCACCATGGCATCAACCGGGACACCCTTGGTAAGAAACTGTTTGTCTGAAGGGGCCGTGATGAATTTAGAGGGCCTCCTGGGGACTGGTTCCACAGAAGCCCGAGCCACCACTTGCATGAGCGGGTCAGGAGGTGGAGGGTCGAGATCCAAAGCCTCCAGGTATACCCTCATCCTCGGAGGGTCATGGAAGGCCAGTTCCCCTCTGCTTGGAGTTCCAGGATGTCTGAAAGGAGACATCCTCAGAGGGGGGTGGGGACCATCTAAGTCGGTATCTGATGTAGACTCAGGGGAGTCTGTGTGCTTCTGCACGTCCTCTTACGAGGGGTTCTCCAGCAGGATCAGGAGAAACCTGGAAGAGGAAGTTCTTCCCAATGGGAAACCTGGGGCGATGGATCTCTGGGTCCAGGAGCAAGAGAATGGCAAGAGACATCAACAGGCAAAGAGGGAGGAGCTAATGGAACAGACCATTGACTCAGCTGGGGCTAGAACACTCCTCATCACCTCAAGGCTCCCCTCCCAGGAGGCCAGAAGACTCCCGCTCTGAAGAAACAGGAATCCCTGGTCCCACCGAAGAGAAGGCTCGAGGCCGATGTCGGTGCCGAGCTCACCAATGCCGAAGCTCCAAGAGGGAGGCGGGGGTCCGATGCCGCGAGCCCCTCGGGCCAACAGGGCGACCAGATCCCTCCAAGGAAGGTCTCATGGAGGAGATCGGGAGCCGACAGGTCACCGCTCCGGCTCGAACTCTGAAGGAGAGTCAGAGGAGGAATTTCAGGGGATGAGAAATAGCAGTCGCCTGTTGAGACGGGCTATGGAGCATTTGGGCTAGTGCCTGTGACTTCAACAGTCTACTTACCACCCTCTCTAAGTCATGGTCTGATAGCCTGGAAGACCTTGAAGATCGGCTCGGATGGCTCCGAAAGTAGAGGAGATCCTGGAGCGAACGAATCGACTCCAGGGAAGGAGACCGAGATCTCTTCTTGACGGAGCCATCCGAGAAGACCTCCAGATGGAGCGAAGGCTTATCGCCAATGCTGGTTAAAGACCGGAGCCGACATAGTCATAGGTACTTGTGTCGGAGCCAGACGGAGCCGATACCACTACCTCCAATGGAAAGATCGGCTCCAGCCGATCTCGACTCTGAAGGAGTCGGAGCCAAGGCTTAAGCACCACAGCCTGGGCTTTAGGTGGCTTAGAGGGTTTAGCTGACCCAGTCTTGGTCGGAGAACCCTCTGGCTTGTTTCTGCTCTCTCTGGCTGGAGTGACAAATAGCACAGGAGTCCTGCAGGTGTAAAGGCCCCAAGCAGTACACACAAGAAGTGTGACCGCCTATCAGAGACATTTTCTGACAGCACGAGTCACACTTCTTGAAGCCTGAGACCTTCACTTCCTTAGACATAGTATGCCCAAAAAACACACAGACACACAACAGTCACACAGTTATCTACAGAGAAAAACTGAAAACACAGACACTCTCCCGGACAGGAAATAACTGGGAGGGAGGCTTAAGGCCTGAGGGGAGAAAAATTATCCTTCTGTAAGGAAGAAAAAGGGGAATATAGGGTAAAAGGATATCTAATATAAAGCGCTAACACTATAGTGAAAACTAGAAAAAGGGAAAAATACTCTGACTAACTCTGTATAAATCCAAAAACTTTACCTGAGCTGGTAAAAAGAGACCTCTTCGCGAAGTGGCAAACGAGATCTGAGGTAGTCACGCCTTGCATCATGGGATATATGGTTGCCTCGAGCTGGTAAAATTAGCTCTCGAGCTTAGCAAGTGCCGAGCCGAGGATTGGCTCCGAACCCATCCAGCAAGAATGAAGGCGAGTTTGACAACTTAACATCAGAGCTTGCAACTCAGATATTCTTCTTACAAAGGTCAGTGCAATCAGTAAAAGTTTTTTCATGTCAAGAACTACAAGTCAGCCAGACTTGAAGATGAACTGGCTCAAACAGAGCAATTGTCAGCTTCTCTCTAACACAAAATTAAGATTCCAAGGAGGAGCTACCGCTTTTTTTGGAGGTCTCTTATGTAAAACCCCTTTCACACACATTTTGACATGAGAATGCATTGAAAGAGGATGATTCATGGGCAGGCATGCTGAAATGGCCGATAATTGAACACTGACGAGAGTAAGACAGGCCAAAGAATAATAACTCACACAAATATTGTAAAACAAAAATTTAGGTACTCACCATAACATTTCATCTGTGTTGTCCATTTTCATTCTTCCAGAACTGATGGGTTTTAGATCCAACTCAGCCACTTCTACCATATCTTCTGATCCAAACTCTCAAGCTCCACCCTTTACCCACAATGCCCTGCCAACATAACATACCTGAGATCAAGTTTGCTGTCCTTAGAGACAAAGGAACAATGCCTTAAAGGAAATACTAAAGGACAGAATAAGAAAAACAGCTGGAGCTCAAATAAGGAACAGCAGTTTCCAAGGAAAAACTCTTAGGTCTTTCCAGCAGCAAAGGGAATGGGGTAGGTGGGTGGCAAGTTGAGGAAGAATGAAAATAGACAACACAGATTAAATATTGTGGTGAGTACTTAACTTTTTAATCTAATACTGCAATTTTCATTCATTCCTCAACTGATGGGACAGAGTCCCCAGCTAGTTGAATCTTGGGTGGCCTTCATGGAAGGATGTTCCAGAGCACTGAGAAACCAAAAGCAGCTCTGTTCCTAGAAACCAAATCCAGTCTGTAATGAATAATAAAAGTAAGAGCATTAGACCAAGTAGCAGCTGCACAAATGCCATATAAGGAAGCTCCTGACCACAAAGCTGATGAAACTGCCATTGAGCTCGTGGAATGAGCTCTAGGATGCTTAGGCAAGGACAATCTTCTTTTACTATAGACAAAGCAGATACAATTGGTTAATCATTTGGCTAGTGTAACTATGATAGCTGGCTTGCCCAATCTGTTAGGACAGAAGGAGACAAACAACTGGTCAGTTTTCCTGAAATCCTTGGTTCTTTGGAGATAAAAGTGAAGTTGTCTGTGAACACCCATTACATGAAGCAAGGACTCTCTCTTATTTTGAAAAGTTTGGAAAGAAAACTGGGAGGTTAATGACCTGATTAATGTTGGACTCAGAAGCTATCTTAGCCAAAAAACATAGGCTGGTCTGCAAGAACACCCTGTCTTTGTGGAAAACCAGGTAAAGAGATTTGAAAGATAGAGCATGGAGTTCAAAGTCTCATCTAGCTGAAGTAATAGAGACTAGAAAAATGGTTTTCCAAGACAAAAATTTTAGATCTGACCTGAATGAAAGTTCAAAGGGAGTTTGGGTCAGGGCCTGAAGCACAATATTTAAATCCCAAAGAGCAGTAGGATCCTTTAGCAGAGGTCTAAGTAAAAAAGCCCTTTTGAGAAAAGCTTTACATAATTTAGAAGAAGCTATGGTAGAGTTATTTTTTCCTAGATGGAAATTTGAAATGGCAGCCAACTGGACCTTAAAAGTAGAAAAGCTAGCCCGTCATTGAAAACTGAAGCTAAGAAATTATGTATAGCCAGTACAGGGGCACAAAGAAGGTCCAGATCCCTGTTAAGAGCCCAGAATACAAATATCTTCCATTTATTTTTGTAAATCTTTCTAGTAGAAGCTTTTTGAGAAGATAACAAAATATGACACACCAGGAAGGACAGCCTGGGCTGTCTAGCAATTAATGGAATTGGAGAAACCATGTGGTCAGTTTGAGGTCTGTAATGTCCGGATGAGTCATACCTGTCAGGTGAGACATGAGGTCTGGATTGGGATTCATTATCCTGATCAGATGTAGAAGGTGAGACCAGAGGACGGGGAACCAAACCTGATGAGGCCAAAATGGGGCAATGAGGATAACTGTGCTCTTTAACCAGAGTGATATCTGTAGAAATTTAGGAATGAGAGAAAATGGTGGGTAAGCATAAAGAAGACCAGAGGGTCACATGTGAACTACAATAGCTCTCAGTGACTCCCCAGTTGTTGAAATTTGGGCAAAGAACCTGCTGCACTTGTTGTTCAGGGGGGAAGTGAATAGGTTGCAGCATGGCTGGTCCCATTGAAAGAAAATTCTCTCTGCTGCTTTAACATTGACAGACCACTTGTGAGGCATCAGAACCGACCTATTTAGTTTGCCTGCAGTCATGTTGGTTTTCCCTGGGATGTGTGCTTCTATTAGAAAGGGTCCTGAAGAGATTGCCCATTGCCATGCTCTCACAACTTCTCGACAAAGTAGATAACACTTGGTTCCTCCATGTTTGATGTTCCAGACTACAGACATATTGTCCATCTGAACAGCAACTGTCCCAGAGGGCAGAACATCTTGAAAGGTCTATAATGCTAGGAGAGCTGCTGTCATTTCCAGGACATTATATGTATCTTGGCCTCTTTGAGGGACCATGTACCTTGGATTGTCTTTCTCAAGTAGTGCCCCCAACCCTTGATGGGAGGCGTCCATGGTTACCATGGCCATGGGCAGGGGAAGAACAAATGGATGGCCTTGGAGAGTTCACTTGAATTAATCTGGCAAAGAAAATATCTTTTGCACGCTTGTGTGATCTTGACTGGGGGGGGGGGGGTAAATGATGTTGAAAAATGGACTAATGGCTGATAGTGTCCACTGAAAAAATTGCATGTGAAACCTGGCTAGAAGAATTAGGGTGATAACAACTGACATGGATCCCAAGGCTTGTAAAATTAGCTGTGCTTGAAGAGAAGAATGTAGTATTACTTTCCTGGCATGTGAGTGTCTGGATTTGAGTTGGAAGGAGTGAGACTATCTGATTGACTGTGTCCAGACAAGCACATATGAACTCCAGACTCTGCGTAGGTGTGAGTTGTGATTTTCTGTAATTGACTGTGTTGCCTAGATGGAGACAATGCTGGAGCAAGTAGTCTCTTGCCTGCATAAGTAGATGGCTGGTTGGGGCAGTTAGCAGCCAGTCATCTAGGCAAGGGAACACTCGGAATCCCAGCAATCTCAAATCACCTTTTACCACCGCCATGCATTTGGTGAACACCCTGGAGACTGTGGTGAGACCAAAGGGCAGTGGTCTGAGCTGGTAATGACTGGCTCCCAGCCAGAAGAGCAGATACTTTCTGGACCACCTGTTCATTTGATGTGCTTTTGATGTGCAGAGCTTTCGAGCACATCCATTCATCTTTTCACAGCAGAGGCAGAATGGACTGAACCATGATCATCCAGAACCTTGAATATTGCACAAACTGATTCAGTTTGCTGAGATCCAGGATAGGTCTCAAGTCACTTGTCTTCTTTGGCACTAAGAAGAATCTTGAATAGATCCTGGATCCTCTCTGGTCTGGGGACCTTCTAGATGTTTCTTTTTTCCAGCAGATTTTCTATTTCTAATACTGCTGCTTCCCTCTGATTAGGTGGGGTATCAGGCATTTTTTTCATCCTTGTAGGGGGAATATGGGAAAATGGTATGACATAACCTCTGGATATAATTCCCTGCATTCAGGAATCTTTTGTCATGGGCAGCCATGCTCTTTGGTGCAGAGAACCCCCCCCCCCACCAACTTCCTCCCAAGGGCAGCAATTGGGGCCCTTTTTAAGAGTGCTGATAGGGTTTGTCTGAGAAGGAGTCCCAGAAGCCCTGATTCTGTGGCCCACCTCTGCCATGGGGGTGGAGTTCACCCATCTACCTCTGGGAGAACTATCTCCCTATGAGTCTTGAAAAGGACTCCGGGAATTACGGAACCACATCTTCCTACCTCTTTGTTGATTCAGGAAAAAGGGTCTTTGAGGGGTAGAAAAATGCATCCCTATGGCAGACACGGTCTTTCCTTCTTGCTCACATCTGGAGAGTTTGTTCTTCATTTTACGGCCAAATAAGGAAGATCCATCAAGGGAGTACTGATGAATGAAGACTTAAAGGGCTCTGTAAAGTCACATAGTAGCATCCAGGCATGTCTCTTAATGGCTATACCTGAACCTGCCGTTTATGAGGTACCTCCCACTGCATGGCAGATCAACCTCATGGATGTATTAGTTATCAACTGAAGGGTGGCCATTTTCAGGGAGACTCAGTTTTGGTCCTTGGCAGATATGGACCCAGAAAGAGATTTGGAGAGTTCTTTAGTAAAATCTCTTTGTAATCTTGTAAAATGTGCCAGATAATTCAAAGACCACACAGCAAAGGTCGCTGAAGCATATATGCGCTTATCGAATCTGTCCAAGACCTTGGACTCCCTGTTAGGGGGATGGGCAGAAGAGTTTTGCTCCACAAGCTCTTTTTTGGAGGCCGCCACCACAAACATGGCATCAACTTAGACTCCTTGCTCCAGTGTGCCCTGTCCTTGGGATGGGCTAAAATTTTGTCTGGACATTTAGGGATGGGGCTCCACAGTGTCCGGTTCCTTCCACACCTGGTGAGAAATGAGATCTATAAGTTCATCAGCTGGGTTGTCACCCAAAACATAACCTGGCCAGACCCAAAAGCCTCCAGAAACACTGATTCTACTTGGCAGAGGATATCTGAAGACCAACAATCTTTCTGTTTTAATAGCTCTAAAATGTCACTAAATGATATGTCTTCATGTTGAGATTGGGGGAACCCCACCCCTTCATTGAAATCTGTGTCCTCTGTGAGAGAATCCTGGGGGGAATCTAGGTGTCTCCTTTTACACATTCTCTTTAGAGGGACCTCTTCAGTGGCTGGAGAGGTATCAGAAGAGATAAGGGAGTCCTCAGGGAGTGACTAGAGATTTGATCACTCTGGCTGCCCCAGTGGAATGGCAGAATGAGGCTCAGAGCAATGAACCACAGGAGGTAAATTTGTCTGATCCAAGGGGGGGTAATGAGAAGGCTGGGTCTTCATCACTTCATCGAAACACAAATCAGTGAACGCTTATTCATCGAACACCTGTTCATAGAATCTACTAATTATTGCACTTTTCAGCAAAATTTTTCCTAGGGCAAACCAATGGTTGGCCACCTTCTGGAATCTGCCCTTTTCCACATTGTGATCTCAGAGTTGGTATATTTAGTTAGGGAGGGGTGTTGTGGGCGTAGCCCCCCACCTGGGTAGCTGTTAAGTTTTATTGTTTTGTTCATGGTTGCTAGGGTGGACTACCGTTGGTATGCCCTAGGAAGAATTTCGCTGAAAACTCAGTTCGATGATTAGTAGCTTCAATGAATAGGTATTCGATGCATAGGTGTTCACTGATTTGTGATTCAGCTAAGTGATACAGACCTGAGAAGGGCCTTTCCACAATCTTGAAGACAGAGTGTCTGGGGGGGACTGAAGTCAATGGCAAAGCAGCCAATATTTCCTGAACTGTAGGCTCCTGCAACCCCACAAGCACTCCACCCAAGGAAGGAGTCGGACTAGAGCTGTCTAGTGCCAAAACCCTGAGGGGTAGAGATGCCTCCAATAACTTCAGAGTTGACTCTAGTCCCCTGGATCCAGTGCTGACAGTTTGGTTCTGAGTGTTTTCTGGCTATGGAAGGAGTGGAGCCGGACATCTCAGGGATGTAACCAGAGCCAAAGAACAGACTCTCTTTAGGTCCCAAAAGGACACCCCCAGAGGTATCAGATCCAAGGACTCTGAAACAGTAGGTTGGATTGGAGAAGGAGAGACTAAAGGGGAAGTAGTCATAGGTCGGTTCACAGATTCGATGGGAGATGGAGATAGGAGTACCCCAACCTGATTTTGAGCTCTGAGAAATTTTCTCATCATCCTATCCATGTCAGCCTCAGATAGACTCCAGGAAGGCATAAGAGATGAGGTGGAGAATGGTGGCCTTCAATGTCTACAGGGGATTTCCTCCAAGAATGGTGAAGGGAGTCAAGATGTGACTGGATCTGGTAGGGGAAGAGGTGATCAGATCCAAAGTGATTTTGATTTTGAAGTAGATGGATCCAAGGTGGTTGGATTCAAATTTTTTTTTAATTTTAGCAGGAGGCTCTAAGGAAGGACCTGATAGCAGAAAAAAACTAGCAAAAATTCACTATTTAACTGGAAAAAAAAACACCAAAAGCTGAAGAGCAAGAGGATCTGCGTCTGTAGCTAAATGCCGGCAAATGAGATCTGGGGTATGTTAGATTGGCTGGGCATTATGGGTAAAAAGAGGAGCTTGAGAATTTGGATCCAAAGATCTTATAAAAGTGGCCAAGTCAGATCCAAAACCCATAAGTTGAGGAACGTATGAAAATGACATTTCCAAAATAAGGGAAACTGTTGTCTTAGCCAGACAAAAGCTACCACAATGATCTTGAGGCATTCCTTCTGAATCTTCAAAAGGAACCTGGATATCAGTGGAAATGGTAGAAAAGCATGCAGGAGCATTCCTGTCCAAGGAAAGGAAAAGGCATCTGTCTACCAGGCCTTCTTTTATGGAGCCCTGGAACAGAATTTTGACAGCTGATTGTAGAGACATAAGGCAAAGACTACTTGAGGAACTTCACACAGATGGAATAAAAATCTTGGAAGACCCCCGACACAGTTTCCATTTGTGAGGGTCTGCCTTTGTCCTGCTCAGGTTGTCTGTCACATAATGTTGCACTGACATGATGTAGAATGCCTGTAGAGTGAGATAATGCTGTGAAGATATATCCCAAGCTAACACAGTTAATCTGCAAAGGGGGTATGACCTGGTTCCCCCTTGCTTGTTGATGTACCACATGATTGTGGTATTGTTTGTAACAACTTGAGAAGAGGTCCAGCAAAGCAAGGATGATTCAGAGCAGTGGTTCCAAAACTTTGCAAGCTGGAGGTCCCCTTTTATAAAGGAAAAAATGTTGATGGACCCCTATCAGTGGCGGTACACATACGTTACATTTGGATCAACCCCCCCCCCCACCACCACCACCACATAGCCATTTCAGTGTCCCATTACTTGGCTAATTCTCCCCAGTTGCCATAAACACTGTTCAAAATTCTCAGTGTGCATACTGTTTTCTGCTTTACTTCTACAATGATTACAGATGTTTGGAGGTAATTTAAAACTTGTATTTCAAATTTTATAGCACAAACACTGATGGACATTTGCTAAAGCTAAACAGACATTTGCTAAATCTAAACAAAGCAATATAGTCTTAATGAAAACAGACTTAACATTACAACTTCTCTGCCTCTGAAGCTCACATTCACTGAAAAATTATTGAAACCCACATTCAAAGAAAATGCATCTGGCCAGTGGCGGATTAAGTTTACCTTTGGGCTGTTTTCAAAGCATAGGTCCATTGTGAACATTTTTAGGTGCATGCAAAAGTTATTTGATTCACCTTCCTGACTGTATAATTAAATTTTAATACACAATAATTAAATTATATCCCTTGTATAATACAGCACCACTTGGTAGTACGTGTTTTAAATGTATAGTTCTGCACATTTTTCCAGTAAGCAGTGAAAAAACATATGAACCAATAATGACAAAACCGCCGAATTGAGAACATTTCAACCATAAAGGGCAACTCAATCTTCTGTCATTACAATTCACCAATATCAATGAATATGCACAATCTCTGCAGAAGTAAGTCATCTGAATAATTACACCTTGAACAGATCTGTAACTAATGAAAAATTTGCTGCTAGCAAACAACTTTACTTCAGTGTTTCATCTACAAATTCAGTGCCTGCTGCCCTTGAAGAATAAATTGCCTACTTAAAAAAATGGTAAGCTGGTAATATTGCATGCATGGCAAACTGAAAACAGGTTCATAGTTACTAGGCATCTCATCCAAAAGAGGACATATTCAGGACTTCAGTACCTACCCCTAAAAATGCAAAACAGTATCAACAATCCAGCAATATGCTGTGGGAGTAGAACCCACAGCCTTCTGCATTAAAATGCAAACATGTTACCTGTTGTGCTACTAACACAGCTTAAAAGATTCTACCATAACAGTGATACTATTTGCTAACTAGGTATACAAATCTGTTGCATATTGTAAACAGACTTCGCATGAGCAGCAGTAAACTTCTCTTCCCTTGAAGCTCACAATTCCTTAAAAATGCACTTGAAACTAAATTTCTTGAAAAATCCACCTGGCATAATGGGGGGACAGAGAGCCAAAACTAAGGACACATTTTAATTTTTGGTCTTGTAAACTTAGAAAATTAATAGAAGAAATTTTGCATTAGTACAAATTTTCTGAAGGCTATGAAGCCTGATGCTCAAATGTCTGCCATTATTATCTGACTTCAGTCATCAATGATTTGTCAGGGATTTTCCAGAAAAACACGATTTTATTAGAAACAGACTTAAAATATGAGGCAAAAACATGGACATTCTCTAAAAACCTGAACAGCTGAAGGGTATGCTGCCTACCTCTTACACACACCTCTTTCCCTCTTACACACTCACACACACACACACACACACACACACACACACACACACACACACACACACACACACCTGTCTCCCTCTTAAACATATACATATACACACAACTACCTCCCTCCCTCTTACACACACATACATACACACACACACACACACCTTCCTACCTCCTCCCTCTTACATACATACGCCTTCCTGCCTCCCTCCCTCTTACACACATATACCTACCTGTCTCTATCCTCTTACTCTCCCTCCCTCTTACACACACACACACACACACACACACACACACACACACACACACACACACACACACACACACCAGACGACACTCCTTCAGCTCACACACACACACACACACACACACACGCACACACACACGCACACACAATACCTCTCAACCTCTTCAGTGCAAGAAATATGGACAAACCCTGTCATAATGTGGGGAACAAAGGGCAAAAGCTAAGGATACATTTTAAATATTGCTCTTATAAACTTAGAAAGTTGATAGAAGAACAAGTTTTGAATTCATATGAATTTTCTGAAACATATGAAATCTAAACCTCAAAAGTATGGCATTATTTTCTTCAGTCCTCAATGATTTGCCAGAGAAACCCCATTTTATACGAAACAGACCAAATAAGGAAAAAAATCTGGCACACTCTGCGAATATCTGGTCAACTGACAGCTACACTCAGGCACCGCTTCTTATTAAAGCCTTGATAAAAAAAAAATACTTTCAAGTTCTGTCAACAAGATCATCCAGATCGATCATCGCCTCTGCATTAATTTCTATTTGCTGGCAAAAGGGAGAGAGTAGACCCATACCCATACAGCGACCAACATAAATACGGAACCTGTCTTACTTGGAGGGAACAGAACAGTTGTTTAAATTTCCCTCCAAGTTCTAACTGCTGGTAGAAAACACAGGGCAAGTGAGCAGCTGCTTAGCGTCAGCTGCAAACATGGAAGTTGTTCCTTCTTCTCCTCTAAAAACTAAGGGCAAGCAGCTGCTTAGCCAGTGCTCAGCTGCAAACAGGGAAGTTTCTTTCTTGTTTTTTTTTTTTTAAATAAATTGTGGATGAGTGGTGCAACTTTTCTTTCTCCACAGGGTCGAGTCATGGATGATGCCCAAAAGCCGGGTGGGTGCAAGTGAGCTCACGGACTCCTTTGAGTTTATCGTACGGACCCCAGTTTCAGAAACACTGATTCAGAGAATTGACTGCCTTAATCATGGCAAGCATGTCTTTTATATTTATGTACTTGCATCTGTCCTTGGCATCTCACGTATCTTGCATTTTTTTCCTGAAACTACTCCCCATGCAAAGTCCAAGGAATCTGTAGTGACTGTTTTCATGCAGTAAGGGGAGAAGGGAACACCTGGATATAGGGAAATTTGCTGTCACCATCAAGTGATTTCTCCTTTGATAAACCCCAGAACTGGGATTTGAAAAACATAACAGGTGCTGGGACCAAGGAGACTGCAGATACCAATGTATTTTTATCATGTGTTGTTTTGTCACGCATATTATGAGAATCAAAGATGCCATGAGACCCAAGAACCTGAGGTATTCCCTTGCAGTGATTGAATATAGATCTATTTTTTCCTGTGGAAAAAAAAGCTCTCTGAACTGAGGCATCTAACACACAATCCTATGTGATATAATCAAAAAAGACTTTTGAATGTTCTCTTGCTTGATTTTTTCACCCAAGTGAGAGACTACTGACACTTTGAAATAGACTCTGCAAAGATAAGCAAGTCATCTAAACATGGAAAAATGTGGATACCATGTAATCTGCAATGAGCTATAACTGGAGCTAGACACTTTGTGAGCAGTCTTGATGGAGTGGATTGGCCAAAAGTAAAGCAGATAACCGATTATGTACAGAGGGCCGGATTGCTGCTTCTAGAATACTTCTAGAATCCACCCCTTTACAAAAAAAACACCGATGAAGCTAATGCTCTGGTAGACTGTGCCTTGACTATGCCTTTAAAATTGAATTGTGGTGGGTATAACAAAAGGAAATGGCACTAGACAACCAATTGCAGACAGTTTGCTTTGACACATGTTTTCTTACCTTCATATGAAATGAATAATCAAAAGGATTAAAACCCTATCTTTGTGGAAAATGAGATAAAGGTTGACCCACCACCACCATGCTTGTAACTCAGACCTCTTCTTGTAGAAGTCAGAGCAATCGATAAAACTGCTTTCCATTTTATAAACCTTAAATCTGCCTGATGGGGATGGGTTGGTGGAACTTATATTTCCAAAATAAAGTTGAGATCTGAAGGAGAATCCACCTGCTTTCTAGGTGGTCTGGTGTGAGGGATCCATTAAGATGCTCTTGCTCAACTCACTGAATCTCAATTTGGGTGAGCATGCCTTGCACGGAAAGTACTATTCCCCTATTAGTCAACCTCGGGTGAGAATATGTGAGTAGGGGGTGTGGGGGTGCAAAGGGGCTTGCCCTCTGCATTCAAGTGAGGGGTTTGTGTTTTTTAACTTTCTTTAACAAAGCATTTTTTCGATGAAAGCACTTTTGTAAGTGTGTTTGAGTATTAATAGTTGACTTTTGAACTTTCATTCAAAAGTCCTAGGTCCGGTATGAGACACCCTTTTCGAAAACATGTAAACAACTCAGATCCAACCCAGCCGCTTCTACCATATCTTCTGATCCAAACTCTCAAGCTCCACCCTTTACCCACAATTCCCTGCCAACATAACATACCTGAGATCAAGTTTGCTGTCCTTAGAGACAAAGGAACAATGCCTTAAAGGAAATACTAAAGGACAGAATAAGAAAAACAGCTGGAGCTCAAATAAGGAACAGCAGTTTCCAAGCTCCACTCTTAGATTTTCCAGCAGCAAAGGGAATTCAGGGTAGGTGGAGTAACCAGGATTAAAGGAAGAATGAAAATAGACAACACAGATTAAATATTGTGGTGAGTACTTAACTTTTTAATCTGATACTGCAATTTTCATTCATTGGGACTAGCGATCACCAACTAGTTAATCTTGGGTGGCCTTCATGGAAGGATGTTTCCCGAGCACTGAAACCAAAAGCAGCTCTGTTCCTAGAAACCGTCAGTCATAATGAATAATAAAAGTAAGAGCATTGAACCAAGTAGCAGCTGCTGGAAATGCCATATAAGGGGCAAGCTCCCTACAAAGCTGATGAAGGCACCATTGAGCTCGTGAGATGAGCTCCTAGGATGTAGGCAGGACAATCTTCTTTTATAGACAAAGCAGATAATTGGTGGTTAATCATTTGGCTAGTGTAACTATGATGACTAGCTTGCCCAATCTGTTAGGACAGAGAGACAAACAACTATGGTCAGTTTTCACAAGAAATCCTTGGTTCTTTGGAGATAAAAGTGAAGTTGTCTGTGAACACCCATTACATGAGTCTATTTTCACTCTTATTTGAAAAGTTTGGGAAAAGAAAACTGGAGTTGTGACCTGATTAATGTTGGACTCAGAAGAGCAATCTTAGCCAAAAAACATAGGCTGGTCTGCAGAAATACCAAAAACCAGTGGAAAACCAGGTAAAGAGATTTGAAAGATAGAGCATGGGTTCAAGCTCTCCATCTAGAGACTATGTAATGGTTAGAAAAATGGTTTTCCAGTGAAATTTAGAATGAAAGGATAAGAAGTTCAAAGGGTTTGGCCTGAAGCCTGATATTTAATGTTTAAAGAGCAAAGGCAGTAGGATCTTGCTTGAGGTCTAAGTAAAAAGCCCCTTTTGAGAAAAGCTTTACATAAAGAAGAAGAAACTATAGTATTTTATTTTTCCCTAGATTTGAATTGAAATGGCAATAACTGGACAGCAAAGTAGAAAAGCTAGCGGTCATTGGCTAAACTAGAAATTATGTATAGCCAGTACAGGGGGACAAAGAAGGTCCCCTGTTAGAGCCAGAATAAATATCTTTACATTTATTTTTGTAAATCTTTCTAGTAGAAGCTTTTTGAGAAGATTTGAAAAGATAGCCTGGGAAGGACAGCCTGGGCTGTCCTAGCAATTAATGAATTGGAGAAATATGGAGTCAGTTTGAGGTCTATGCAATGTCCGGATGGAGTCATAGGAGTCAGGTGAGACATAGGAGTTGGGATTCATTATCCTGATCAGATGAAAGGAGTGAGACCAGAGGGCGAACCAAACCTGATGAGGCCAAAAATGGGGCAATGAGGATAACTGTGCTCTTTAGCCAGAGTGGTATCTGTGAAATTTAGGAATGAGAAAATGGTGGGTAAGCATAAAGACCAGAGGGTCACATGAACTAATAGCTCTGGTGGCATGTGAACTTTTGAAATCTGGGCGAAGAACCTACTGCACTTGTTCAGAAGTGAATGGGGTTGCACTTGTGCTTCAGGGGAAGTGATTCTCTCTGCTGCTTTAACATTTGAGACCACTTGTGAGGCATCAGAACCCAAGCCTATTTAGTTTGCCTGCAGCATCAGAACCGACCCCTGGGATGTGTCTGCAGTTTAGAAAGGGTCCTGAAAGTGCCCATCTTTTTGCTCTCACAACTTCTAGAAGCAAAGTGCCATGCATGGTTTCCTCCATGTTTGATGTAGATAACTACAGACATATTGTCCGTAGATGTTCCAGACTACGAAGGAGGCAGAACATCTGCCAGGTCTATAATGCTAGGAGCACTGTCATTTCCAGGACATTATATGTATCTTGGCCTCTTTGAGGACCATGTACCTTGGTTGTCTTTCTCAAGTAATTGCCCACCCATAACCCAACCCTTGATGGGAGAAGTCATAGTTACCATGGCCGCCGGGCAGGGAAGAACAAATGGATGGCGGAGAGGCAGGGGAAATTAATCTGGCAAAGAAAATGTCTTTTGTATGCTTGTGTGTGATCTTGACTGTGGGGGGTTTGTGATGTTGAAAAATGGACTAATGGCTGATAGTGTCATGTGAAAAATTGCATGTGAAACCTGGCTAGAAGATTGGGGTGATAACAACTGACATGGATCCCAAAAGGCTTGTAAAAGACTGACATGGATCCCAAAAGTTGTAAGTATTACTTTCCTGGCATGTGAGTGTCTGGATTTGAGTTGGAATGAGTGAGACTATCTGATTGACTGTGTCCAGACAAGCACATATAAACTCCAGACTCTGCGTAGGTGTGGTTATGATTTTCTGTAATTGACATGTTGCCTAGATGGAGACAATGCTGGAGCAAGTAGTCTCTTGCCTGCATAAGTAGATGGCTGGTTGGGGCAGTTAGCAGCCAGTCATCTAGGCATGGGAACACTCGGAATCCCAACAATCTCAAATCTTTTACCACCGCCACCTTTTTGGTGAATTTCTATGAGACTGTGGGTGAGACCAAAGGGGCAGTGGTCTGGAGGCAGTGTGTTGGCTCCCAGCCACTTGAGCAGATAACTTTCTGGGCCACCTGTTCATTTGATGTGCTTTTGATGTGCAGGAATTCGAGCACATCCATTCATCTTTTCATCTTTTCAAGAAAGAACTGAACCATGATCATCAGAACCTTGAATATTGCACAAACTGATTCAGTTTATGAGATCAGGATGGAGTCTCAAGTCACTTGTCTTCTTTGGCACTAAGAAGAATCTTGAATAGATCCTGGATCCTCTCTGGTCTGGGGGACCTTCTAGATGTTTCTTTTTCCAGCAGCTTTTCTATTTCTAATACTGCTGCTTCCCTCTGAGGTGGGGTATCAGGCATTTTTTTTCATCCTTGTAGGGGGAATATGGGAAAATGGTATGACATAACCTCTGGATATAGTTCTCTGCATTCAGGAATCTTTTGTCATGGACAGCCATGCTCTTTGGTGCAGAGAAACCCCCCCCCCCCGCCGGCTGCCTCCCAAGGGCAGCAGTTGGGGCCCTTTTTAAGAGTGCTGATAGGGTTTGTCTGACAAGGAGTCCCAGAAGCCCTGATTGGCCCACACCTCTGCCATGGGGGTGGGTGGACCCATCTACCTCTGGGAGAACTATCTCCTCCCCATCTTTAAAAGGACTCAGAATTCTGAGACACATCTTCCTACCTCTTTGTTGATTCAGGAAAAAGGGTCTTTGAGGTGAAAAAATGCACATCCTATAGCGAACCACGGTCTTTCCTTCTTGAGTTTCTGAATGCTTTGTTTGTCATTAATATCTCTTAAATATGTGAGATCCATCAAGGGAGTACTGATGAATGAAGACTTAAAGGGCTCTGTAAAGTCACATAGTAGCATCCAGAAAATAAACTCAGATACCTCTCTACACATAAAAGGATTAGTTCTCAAGAACTGCATGGCAGATCTTAAAATGAAGATAATTAGTTATGTCCACAGAGCTTGTAACTTTTTTCAGAGACTTCAGTTTGTCAGAGGCATCACAGTAAAACTGCTAAGAGATTTATAAACTCCAATCTGCCTGATGGTTGCCCAAATGGAACTTATGTTCCAAAATACCAAAGAGATATCTAAGGAGAATCCACCTGCTTCTAGGTGGTCTGGTGTGAAACTGCATAAGATGCTCAACTGTGGGAGAGATGAATCTCACCAGTGAGCATTTGGAGGACGCCACCAGGGGAGCACCGTAGTCTGACCTCTGGAGCGAGAATATTAAAAGTAGGGGGCGGGGGTGCAAGGCTCTGCCCTCCTGCATTCAAGTAGAGTTTGTGTTTTTTTTAACATACTTTGGGTTCCTTCCACACCTGATGAAAGCACTTTTCTATGTTCATGTTTGGTGGTATTTATCAAACATTTTGAACTTCATTCAAAAGTCCAGAAACCGGTATGAGACACCTTTTCAAAAACATGTAAACAACTCCAGATCCAACTCCAGTCAGTTTCTACCACTTCTTTCTGATCCAACTTACTTAGCCACCTTTCATAACAATTCCCTGCCAACATACATACCTGAGATCAAGTTTGTTGTCCTTAGGAGACAGCGAACAATTTTGCTGGGGAAATACTAAAGGACATGCAGGCCCTGCTTGGAGCTCAAATAACAAGGAACAGCAGTTTCCAAGGAAAACTCTTAGGTCTTTCCAGCAGCAAAGGAATGGGTAGGTGGGTAAAAAAGAATGGAATGAAAATAGACAACACAGATTAAATAATGTGAGTACTTAACTTTTAATCTGATACTGCATTTCATTCATTGACAGCGCCCCAGCTAGTTGAATCTTGGGTGGCTCTTCATGGCTGATGTTCCATACATTCAAACCAAAAGCAGCTCTGTTCCTAGGAAAACTCCCGGGTGTCTGTAATGATAAATAAAAGTAAGAGCATTAGACCAAGTAGCAGCTGCACAAATGCCATATCTGGAAGCTCCTGACCACAAGCTGATGAAACTGCCATTGAGCCGTGGAATGAGCACAATGGATGCTTAGGCAAGGACAATCTTCTTTACTATAGACAAAGCAGAATGGTATTAATTGCCTTATTAGGAAAACTATGATAGCTGGTGATCTGTGAATGTTAGACAGAAGGAGACAAACAACCTATCACTTTCTGGTGGTTTTGTTCTTTGGAGATAAAAGTGAATCTGTCTGTCGTGGTCTGAATACATGAAGCAAGGACTACCTTTATTTGAAATAGAAATAAAGAAATGAATGGTTAATGACCTGATTAATGTTGGACTCAGAAGCTATCTACTCTAAAATTGCTGCTGGTTCGTGCGGGAGCCCTGTCTTTGTGGAAAACCAGGAAGAGATTTGAAAAGATATTGGAGTTCAAAGCCCCATCTAGCTGAAGAAGTAATAGAGAGACTAGAAAATGGTTTTGCAAGGCAAAAATTTTAGGATCTGACCTGCGACAAAAACTAAAGGGAGTTTAACAGCCTGTGCTAATAATGGTATTTAAATCCCAAAGAGCAGTAGTAGGATCCTTAGATTCAGTCTAAGTAAAAGCCCTTTGAGAAAAGCAAGGGACCTTAAGAAGAAACTATGGTAGAAAGCATTTTCCCCTAGAAGGAAATTTGAAATGGCAGCCAACTGGACCTTAAAAGTAGAAAAAGGAGTCGTCATTGAAAACTGAAGCGCTAAGAAAACTGATATAGCCAGTAAAGGGCAGCCAAAGAAGGTCCAGATCCCCGTTAAGAGCCCAGGTAAGGACATATCTTCCAAGGGATTTGTAAATCTTTCTAGTAGAAGCTTTTGAGAAGATAAATAAAAGCTGACACACCAGGAAGGCCAGCCTGGGCTGTCTAGCAATTAATGGATGGATAAACCATGTGGTCAGTTTGAGGTCTGTAAGGTCCGATGAGTCATACCTGTCAGGGCCCTCATGAGGTCTGGATTGGGATTCATTATCCGATCAGATGTAGAAGGTGAGAGACCAGAGGATCGGGAACCAAACCCGATGCCGGGGCAATGAGGATAACTGTGCTCTTTAACCAGAGTGGTATCTGTAGAAATTTTAGGAATGAGAGAGAAAATGGTGGTAAGCATAAAGAAGACCGGAGGGTCACATGTGAACTACAATAGCTCTCAGTGGAGGGCAACTGTGAAATCTGGGCAAAGAACCGAGAGCACCCTGTTGTTCAGGGGAAGTGACTAGAAAATGTTTGGGCTGGTCCCACTGGTTACAGTGCAAATTCTCTGCTGCTTTAACATTCCTGCACCACGGTAGAGAGGCATCAGTAGAACCGACGTAGGGCAGTTTGCCTGCAGTCATGTTGCTTTTCCTGGGATGTGTGCTTCTTTAGAAAGGGTCCTGAAGTATATGAAAACGCTGGGTGCTCTCCACCCTTCTCACAAAGTAGATAACACTTGCTCCTCCAGGTTTGACCTTCCAGACTTATGTATGTTTGTGCCAGAATACAACTGTCCCAGAGTGAACATCTTGAACCCCGGGAGGAGCTAGGAGAGCTGCTTGCTCCAGGACATTATATGCATCTATTCCCTTTGAAATGCGTACTCGGATTGTCTTTTCTCAAGTAGTGCCTCCACCTGGAGACCCCTTGATGGGAGGCCCCCCCCACCCATTATGGCCGGCAGGGGAAGGAACAAATGGATGGCCTTTGGAAGGTTCACTTGAATTAGCTGGGCAAAGAAAATATCAGCAGCCACCTTGTGTGATCTGACTGTGGGTAATTCCATAATCTGGACCTAATGGCTGATAGTGTCCACTGAAAAATTGCATGTGAGCACCTGCATGAAGAATTAGGGTGATAACAAGCGACATGATCCCAAGGTTTGTAAAATTCAGTTGTGCTTGCCCCAAAGAATGGCATTACTCCTGGCATGTGAGTGTCTGATTTGAGTTGGAATGAGGAGACTATCTGATTGACTGTGCCGTCCAGACAAGCACATATGTGTCCCAGACTCTAAGGTGAGGGTGTGAGTTGTGATTTTCGCAAATTGACTGTTGCCTAGATGGAGACAATGCTGAGCATGAAGTCTCTTGACTCGCATAAGGATGGCTGGCTAAAGCAATTAGCAGCCAGTCATCTAGGCATGTAACACCGGAATCCCAGGGGAAACAAATCACCTTTACCACCAAGGGTCATTCACAGGAATACAGGCACTTGTGTGGTGGACACCAAAGGGCAGTGGTCTGAGCTGGTAATGACTGGTTCCCCAGCCAGAAGAGCAGATACTTCCAGGCCACCTGTTCACTCTGATGTGCTTCTTTTGATGTGCAGAGCTTCTAGCGTCCTTGAGATCTATCTTTTCACAGCAGCAGAGGAAGAATAGATCAAATCCATGATCATCCAGAACCTTGAATATTCTTGGAAACTGATTCTGATTCAATGATTTGAGGTCCAAATCCTCAAAGAGTCCCCTATCTTTGGGCACCAAAAATAATCTTGAGTAAATTCCTGATCCGATCTGGTCGGCGGGGACAGGCTGGATGACTCGTTTTCTTAGCAGCTTTGAGACCTCGACCGCTTCTGAGGAGGGGCTGAAAGGAACTTGTTAGGCCTGGCGGGCACCGGTTCCACAGAATCAGGGTGTTCCCATACCCTTCGAGAAACTAAATCTAGCAATTCATCGAAGGGTGGAGACACCCAGGAGGCGGAGGGCTGGGCCCCAAAAGCCTTGAGGAATACCGACTCCTCCGCGGAAGGGGTTTTGGATTGCCAATCACCTCTCTGTCTCAGGATCTCAAGGATATCTGAGAATGAAACGTCATCCGAAGACGATTTTGGGGACCCCTCCGCATCATCGAGGTCAGTATCTGAAGTGATAGACTCGTCCTGGGAGTCAACGTGCCACTGTTTTACCACAACGAGACCTTAAGTAGGACACGCGCCCTCGATTCAACACGGTTCTGAGTGTATTCTGGCTATGAAAGGAGTGGAGCTGGACATCTCAGGGATGTAACCGGAGCCAAAGAACAGACTCTCTTTAGATCCCAAAAGGACACCCCCAGAGGTATCAGATCCAAGGACTCCGAAACAGTAGGTTGGATTGGAGAAGGAGAGACTAAAGGGGAAGTAGTCATAGGTCGGCTCACAGATTCAATGGGAGATGGAGATAGGAGTACCCCCACCTGATTCTGAGCTCTGAGAAATTTTCTCATCATCCTATCCATGTCAGCCTCAGATAGACTCCAGGAAGGTGTAAGAGATGAGGTGGAGAATGGTGGCCTTCAATGTCTACAGGGGAATTCCTCCAAGAATGGTGAAGGGAGTCAAGATGTGACTGGATCTGGTAGGGGAAGAGGTGATCAGATCCAACGTGATTTTGATTTTGAAGTAGATGGATCCAAGGTGGTTGGATTAAATTTTTTTTAAATTTTAGCAGGAGGCTCTAAGGAAGGACCTGATAGCAGAAAAAAACTAGCAAAAATTCAATATTTAACTGGAAAAAAAACACCAAAAGCTGAAAAGCAAGAGGATCTGCGTCTGTAGATAAATGCCGGCAAATGAGATCTGGGGTATGTTAGGTTGGCTGGGCATTATGGGTAAAAAGAGGAGCTTGAGAATTTGGATCCGAAGATCTTATAAAAGTGGCCAAGTCAGATCCAAAACCCATAAGTTGAGGAACGTATGAAAATGACATTTCCAAAATAAGGGAAACTGTTGCCTTAGCCAGACAAAAGCTACCACAATGATCTTGAGACATTCCTTCTGAATCTTCAAAAGGAACCTGGATATCAGCGGAAATGGTAGAAAAGCATGCAGGAGCATTCCTGTCCAAGGAAAGGAAAAGGCATCTGTCTTCCAGGCCTTCTTTTATGGAGCCCTGGAACAGAATTTTGACAGCTGATTGTAGAGACATAAGGCAAAGACTACTTGAGGAACCTCACACAGATGGAATAAAAATCTTGGAAGACCCCCGATACAGTTTCCATTTATGAGGGTCTGCCTTTGTCCTGCTCAGGTTGTCTGTCACATAATGTTGCACTGACATGATGTAGAATGCCTGTAGAGTAAGATTATGCTGTGAAGATATATCCCAAGCTAACACAGTTAATCTGCAAAGGGGGTAAGACCTGGTTCCTCTTTGCTTGTTGATGTACCACATGATTGTGGTATTGTTTGTAACAACTTGAGAAGAGGTCCAGCAAAGCAAGGATGATTCAGAGCAGTGGTTCCAAAACTTTGCAAGCTGGAGGTCCCCTTTTGTAAAGGAAAAAATGTTGATGGACCCCTATCGGTGGCGGTACACATACGTTACATTTGGATCAACCCCCAAACCCCCCCAATCAGCCCTCCCCCACCACCACCACATAGCCATTTCAGTGTCCCATTACTTGGCTAATTCTCCCCAGTTGCCATAAACACTGTTCAAAATTCTCAGTGTGCATACTGTTTTCTGCTTTACTTCTACAATGATTACAGATGTTTGGAGGTAATTTAAAACTTGTATTTCAAATTTTATAGCACAAACATTGATGGACATTTGCTAAAGCTAAACAGACATTTGCTAAATCTAAACAAAGCAATATAGTCTCAATGAAAACAGACTTAACATTACAACTTCTCTGCTCTGAAGCTCACATTCACTGAAAAATTATTGAAACCCACATTCAAAGAAAATGCATCTGGCCAGTGGCTGATTAAGTTTACCTTTGGGCTGTTTTCAAAGCATAGGTCCCTTGTGAACATTTTTAGGAGCATGCAAAAGTTCTTTGATTCACCTTCCTGACTGTATAATTAAATTTTAATACACAATAATTAAATTATATCCCTTGTATAATACAGCACCACTTGGTAGTACGTGTTTTAAATGTATAGTTCTGCACATTTTTCCAGTAAGCAGTGAAAGAACATATGAATCAATAATGACAAAACTGCCGAATTGAGAACATTTCAACCATAAAGGGCAACTCAATCTTCTGTCGTTACAATCCACCAATATCAATGAATATGCACAATCTCTGCAGATGTAAGTCATCTGAATAATTACACCTTGAACAGATCTGTAACTAATGAAAAATTTGCTGCTAGCAAACAACTTTATTTCAGTGTTTCATCTACAAATTCAGTGCTTGCTGCCCTTGAAGAATAAATTGCCTACTTAAAAAAATGGTAAGCTGGTAATATTGCATGCATGGCAAACTGAAAACAGGTTCATAGTTACTAGGCATCTCATCCAAAAGAGGACATATTCAGGACTTCAGTACCTACCCCTAAAAATGCAAAACAGTATCAACAATCCAGCAATATGCTGCGGGAGTAGAACCCACAGTCTTCTGCGTTAAAATGCAAACATGTTACCTGTAGTGCTACTAACACAGCTTAGAAAGACTCTACCATAATAGTGATACTATTTGCTAACTAGCTAAACAAATCTGTTGCATATTGTAAACAGACTTAGCATGAGCAGCAGTAAACTTCTCTTCCCTTGAAGCTCACAATTCCTTGAAAATGCACTTGAAACTAAATTTCTTGAAAAATCCACCTGGCATAATGGGGGGACAGAGAGCCAAAACTAAGGACACATTTTAATTTTTGGTCTTGTAAACTTAGAAAATTAATAGAACAAGTTTTGCATTAGTACAAATTTTCTGAAGGCTATGAAGCCTGATGCTCAAATGTCTGCCATTATTATCTGACTTCAGTCATCAATGATTTGCCAGGGATTTTCCAGAAAAACACGATTTTATTAGAAACAGACTTAAAATATGAGGCAAAAACATGGACATTCTCTAAAAACCTGAACAGCTGAAGGGTATGCTGCCTACCTCTTACACACACTTCTTTCCCTCTTACACACACACACACACACACACACACACACACACACACACCTGTCTCCCTCCCTCTTACAGACACACACTCCTCCAGCTACCTGCCTTCCTCCTTCTTATACACATATACACCCCTACCTACCTGCCTGCCTTTCTCTTACACAGATACACACACACCTATATGCCTGCCTCCCTCCCTCTGACACACACGTACACACACACACACACACACACACACACACACACACACACACACACACACGCACACACACACGCACACACAATACCTCTCAACCTCTTCAGTGCAAGAAATATGGACAAACCCTGTCATAATGTGGGGAACAAAGGGCAAAAGCTAAGGATACATTTTAAATATTGCTCTTATAAACTTAGAAAGTTGATAGAAGAACAAGTTTTGAATTAATACGAATTTTCTGAAACATATGAAATCTAAAGCTCAAAAGTATGGCATTATTTTCTTCTGTCCTCAATGATTTGCCAGAGAAACCCCATTTTATACGAAACAGACCAAATAAGGAAAAAAATCTGGCACACACTGCGAATATTTGGTCAACTGACAGCTACACTCAGGCACCGCTTCTTATTAAAGCCTTGATAAAAAAAAAATACTTTCAAGTTCTGTCAACAAGATCATCCTGATCGATCATCGCCTCTGCATTAATTTCTATTTGCTGGCAAAAGGGAGAGAGCAGACCCATACCCCTACAGCGACCAACATAAATACGGAACCTGTCTTACTTGGAGGGAACAGAACAGTTGTTTAAATTTCCCTCCAAGTTCTAACTGCTGGCAGAAAAAACAGGGCAAGTGAGCAGCTGCTTAGCGTCAGCTGCAAACATGGAAGTTGTTCCTTCTTCTCCTCTAAAAACTAAGGGCAAGCAGCTGCTTAGCCAGTACTCAGCTGCAAACAGGGAAGTTTCTTTCTTGTTTTTTTTTTTTTTTAAATAAATTGTGGATGAGCAGTGCAACTTTTCTTTCTCCACAGGGTCGGGTCATGGATGATGCCCAAAAGCCAGGTGGGTGCAAGTGAGCTCATGGACCCCTTTGAGTTTATCGTACATTCCCCAGTTTCAGAAACACTGATTCAGAGAATTGACTGCCTTAATCATGGCAAGCATGTCTTTTATATTTATGCACTTGCATCTGTCCTTAGCATCTCATGTATCTTGCATTTTTTTCCTTCCTGAAACTACTCCCCATACACAGTCCAAGGAATCTGTAGTGACTGTTTTCATGCAGTAAGGGGAGAAGGGAACACCTGGATATAGGGAAATTTGCTGTCACCATCAAGTGATTTCTCCTTTGATAAACCCCAGAACTGGGATTTGAAAAACATAACAGGTGCTGGGACCAAGGAGACTGCAGATACCAATGTATTTTTATCATGTGTAGTTTTGTCACGCATATTATGAGAATCAAAGATGCCATGAGACCCAAGAACCTGAGGTATTCCCTTGCAGTGATTGAATATAGATCTATTTTTCCTGTGGAAAAAAAATCTCTGAACTGAGGCATCTAACACACAATCCTATGTGATATATTCAAAAAAGACTTTTGAATGTTCTCTTGGAATCCCAACTTGCGTAAAAGATTTTTTCACCCAAGTGAGAGACTATTGACACTTTGAAATAGACTCTGCAAAGATAAGCAAGTCATCTAAACATGGAAAAATGTGGATACCATGTAATCTGCAATGAGCTATAACTGTAGCTAGACACTTTGTGAGCAGTCTTGATGGAGTGGATTGGCCAAAAGTAAAGCAGATAACCGGTTATGTACAGAGGGCCGAATTGCTGCTTCTAGAATACTTCTAGAATCCACCCCTTTACAAAAAAACACTGATGAAGCTAATGCTCTGGTAGACTGTGCCTTGACTATGCCTTTAAAATTGAATTGTGGTGGGTATAACAAAAGGAAATGGCACTAGACAACCAATTGCAGACAGTCTGCTTTGACACATGTTTTCTTACCTTCATATGAAATGAATAATCAGAGTTTCTGAATGCTTTAGTTCAAGATAATATCTGAGTTGTATGTGGACATCCAGAGTATGAAGAATCCTTTCAACATTGTTATTAGGTTCTAGAAAGAAAAAAGGGAGATGGCTGAAAGTAAACTCAGATACCTCTCTACACATAAAAGGATTAGTTCTCAAGAAAACCCTATCTTTGTGGAAAATGAGATAAGGTTGACCCACCATGAGAGCTTGTAACTCAGACACTCTTCTTGTAGAAGTCAGAGCAATCAGTAAAACTGCTTTCCATTTTATAAACCTTAAATCTGCCTGATGGGCTGGTTCAAATGGAACTTATGTTCCAAAATAAAGTTGAGATACCAAGGAGAATCCACCTATTTTCTAGGTGGTCTGGTGTGAGGGGATCCGTACAGATGCTCAACTGCATCTTTCACTGAATCTCAATTTGGTGAGCATACTTGCACGAAAGTGCTATTCCCCACTGTAGTCTGACCTCGGAGTGAGAATATTAAAGTAGGTGGGTGTGGGGGGCGCAAGGGGGCTTGCCCCCCTGCATTCAAGTAGAGTTTGTGTTTTTTTTTTTAACATACTTTAACAAAAGCATTTTTTCGATGAAAGCACTTTTGCTAAAGTGTGTTTGGTGGTAATGGATTCGGGCTTTTGAACTTTCATTCAAAAGTCCTAGATCCGGTATGAGACACCCTTTTCGAAAACATGTAAACATGGGAATGGATTGACAGGAAAGGATCTATGGGCATTCATGCTGAAATGACCAGCAAGTCAACCCTGATACATGAGTAAGAAAGGCCAGAGGATAATAAACCACAATACTATAGAACCAGATAAATACTAGCCTTAAAAGGGTCCTGGTTCTTGCCCTGGCATCATCTAGGATTTTTTTTCCATTTAGTAATATGAGATTTCCTAACAGCAGGTTTTCTTACTGCCATTAATACCTACTGCATGGCTTCAGAAAATAGCTACCCAAAATGTATTAAAACTCCTATGATCTATGTAGTTAGCTTAAGACAGGCCAAAGAATAATAACTCACACAAATATTGTAAAACAGAAATTTAGGTACTCACCATAACATTTCATCTGTGTTGTCCATTTTCATTCTTCCAGAACTGATGGGTCTTAGATCTAACTCAGATATTTTGCTCTGATGGGATGTAAGATGCTTGTAGTGTGAGATTGTTTTGAAATACTATTTTCCAGACTATTCTGGCTAATCTGCATAGAAAGTAATAGCCAGTTTCCCCCTGTTTATGTTACATATCACTGCGGTGTTGTCTTTAATCACTTCTATTGGTCCAGGGGACCACAGATGGCTGAGAGAGTTCAGAGCATTTATTATTGCCATCATCTCTTTTATGTTTATTTGCTTTATTTTGTCCTTTTGGTTCCAAAGACTCTGCGCATTTACTCCAAAAGACATTGCCATACCTCTCAACCTGTAGACACTGAACACAGGAACAAAAGCCCTTGAAAAGTAGGGACAGACAGGTAAAAATCTGGACATCAAATTAGCATAACATTTGAATACCAAACAGAACATACCTCATCCGTCTTCCAGTAGGAATGTGGACAGTACTCAGAAATACATGTTTAAAAAACAGAGTGACCAAAATGATGCAAAAATATAAGCACATTATCAAAAAAGTAGTGTAAAATCTGTAGACTTTAATGAACTGTACTGTAAAATTCTACAACATAAGGTCATTTATTTTTGCATACAAAAAGGAAAGGTAAGATGTTTATCCTCTTAATTTTTTATTGCCACTGTTATGTTGGTCATATAGTATGGTTTTCTGTGTAATTGACAACTTCTAAAATGACGTGGTAAGTGGGATTCAGAAAAGTGTATGAAGGGGTAAATCAAGCCTGAAAATAGGGGCAGACCTCCCAAAACTGGGACATCATGTGCTTAGGTAAATCAGGCCTGAAAATAGGAACATTGCTCCAAAATATGGACAGCTGAGATGTCTGTCTCCCAAGCAAAGTTTAACGTGTCTGCAATTGTACACTTCTGGAGCTGGAAAGAAAAATGTAAGACTTGGATTTAGATAAAACTTGTCTCTCCACCAAAGCAGTTCTTTTTTTAAAACTCCCAATACAGAAACCTGGAATGTAGGGGATGTTGAAGTTGTGACCATACAGATTTTAGGCACCACTGAATATCTGTCATGTGGAGTCTGGATAGAGGAATCATGAGAATCATGGATGAGATGAATCCTAGGATACTGAGATATTCCCTTACTGAAAAATCCAAGAATAGATCTAGATATAGCTCTACTTTTTCCTGTAGAAGAAAAACTCTTTGAACTGAGATGATAGCCAGGAGACACCTCAGGAAAAAATCCTGTGAGAACGAGTCAAGCAAGACTTTTGGATGGTGCCCTGAAACCCCAGTCTGTGAAGAAGGTTTCTCATCCAGGTGTGAGATTCCTGACACTTTGGCAAATACTCTACAAAGATAAATAAGTTGTGTAAATAAGGAATAATGACAATATGTTGTAATCTGCAGTAGGCTATGAGTGGGGCTAGATACTTTGTGAAAATCCTTAGAGCAGTGGATAGATGAAAGGGCAGTGCAGATAACTGATAATGTGACCTAGGCACAAAAAATCTTAAGAAACATCTGAAATCTGTATCTATAACTATAATGCGATGACATGCACCTTTTAAACTTACGATTAACAGAAAACTCAAATGGGGGATAAGGGGTAATAAGTTGTGAAGTTGGGCACTATCACAAACCGGTACAGAAAGAGCCATAACTGGTCTCCAAGAATCTTCTTTCTTTCCTTGAATATAAACATTCGCCTAACTGAGGAGAAGGAGGAACAGGGACAGCTTCCACCACTCCATAGGGCAGCATATGCTGAATGACAGGAGGAAAAAAAAGAGTTTGTTCTGGCAGATGAAGAGGAATCCAACAGGAAGGCAGGAGGGACTCCCAATGCCATCTGTAACTTTGAGGGATTACTCTCAGAACCCATCTGTCTGAGACTATCTGTTGCCAAAGAAAGAAAATGGTAATTCAGACTTTCTAGAAGAAATAAGGGATTGCCAGGGTGTGGGGGAGAAAAGTCTTGCACACAGTCATTCAGACTTATCAATCTGTCTTTGTTCTGGGGCTTCCTGCTTTCTTTTTGGAACATCACTGCCATTGCTTTTTAAACATTTGCTTACTAGCAGCTTGCTGTGTCTATTTATTTTGCTTTTTAATGAAGGTTGTAGAAGGAACATTAAATCCCTTGGCAAACATGGATAAGAAGGGCTGAAAAGTCTGGGAAATCCCTTGGCTAAACTTACCTTCCTCGTCACTCTTTTTAAGGACCTCTGCATCAGAAAGTCCAAAAGGTAAGCCTCCATGCAATGAAAATTTTCAATTTTTGACATCTGAAGGAAAATTCTGAGAATGCAAATGAAGCAAACCTCTTCATAACAGTGGCGACCAAATTACACAAAGCAAATTTCTCATCAAAAGTGGAAACAGATGCAAAAATATTTCTCATATTCTCAAAACAGGCAAGCACAAAGTTTAATATATGAGCTTGTCAGTTGATAAGTGTTGCAGAAGAATACACTTTTCCCTAATCTATCAAAAGCTTTCCCATCCTTGTTAAAATGAGAGGAATTAGTATTAACCAAATGTTTAGCTGCTGAGTCTGATCTGGGATGACTGTATAAAAACTTAAAAGGTCAAGGAACTTTATACAATTTATATGCTTTCTTGGGGTCAACTAGCCTAGCCTAGATGTCAGGCAAGTTGCAGGCTATGACAAAAACATCCTCCAAAGTTATGAGCAGGAGTACTTTGGATAGGTTCTAGAAATATCACTTGTAATAAATCATAATAACACACTGAAGAAATGCAGACACACTGTGAAAATGATTAGATGCACAACATTCCTCAGCACCTCAAGAACTACGAAATGAATCTCCGAATGAATCTCCGAATGCCAAGTAAAGGAAATAAAAATTTATTAAATTCTTTCTTTCTTAAGCTTCTCACAAGCTTTTCATCAGTTGTAATGTACCAACTTCTTCAGAAACTCCAAAAACAAATTAAAAAAAATTAAATTGACTTTACATAATTATAATGAATAAAAAGTTATAATACATATATATACTAAATTGACACCAGAGATACACACAAACCATTAAAATGTATAACACAGGACAGGTTACTATAGAATGAAACTATCCTATGTTAAATATTATTAATGTATATTTTATATAAACCGTATCAGGGAACAACTGGCAGGCTTAATACTTATCTATTTAGACTCTTGAGTTTCAACACACATGTTATAGATAATCTGCCATTGATGCCTGGATGGTGACAGGCATCCAATCTCAGTTGCCAAATCAGTTCTCTCCCCTCAAGCATAAGTGAATTGGCTCCACCCCTTCCATCCGACGATGGCTATAAAAGAAAATGAATGTAAGGGATTTTCCTTTACATGCTTTGCTAGGGCGTTTCCACCTTACCCTTTCTAATAGCGTATAAATGCTTGTAAATACGCTCTTGTAATTTTCTGTTGGTATTACCGACATAGAAAACCAGGCAGTGGGAACACTTGGCCAAATAAACAACTCCTGAACTAGAACAATTGAATCTGCCCTGTATTTATACCTGGACTCCCTTATGACAAAACTTTTTATTCATTATAATTATGTAAAGTCAATTTACAGATATTGATACACCCCCTTTATATAGTATTTTTGCAATCAGTAGCTATATAGATGAGCTAGATATTTAAGCTTTATCTATGGTATATATTGACATTGTTTATTCAAATTTTAAAGTCAACATTTTCTTAAATGAGTACGTTGTACTTATGTTTGTTTATAAACTATGTAAATATTTATCTACTTATATGTTCTTATATTGGTTTAGAATTTTTTCTTGACCAATATATACGTTTTTAAATGTATTCGGTTGCACTTCTATATTTCCTGCACACGGAGATGTATAAGGTATTTAAAGGGGTGGTGACTGTGTGAAGTTGTTTCCGTTCTTTTTGTTTTTGGAGTTTCTGAAGAAGTTGGTACATTACAACTGACAAAAAGCTTGTGAGAAGCTTAAGAAAGAAAGAATTTAATAAATCTTTTATTTCCTTTACTTGGCATTCGGAGATTAATTTCGTAGTTCTTGAGGTGCGGAGGAGTGTTGTGCATCTAATCTTTTTCACAATAAATCATAATACTTTATTGAGGAATGAGGAACACCATTATTTTCCTACTGAAATAGCAAAAATAGTGGAATAGTTTTAGAGAAAGAGAATTCTTCAAAGGTACTGGTTAAAGCCACACTCCTTATAATCTGAATCAGAAACCTGAGGGGACAAAATAGAAACTACTCCTTCACAATACTTTTGAGGTTTAAAATCTTGAATCTCTTCAGAAAAAAAATAAGCTATCTTTTTTTCAGCAGAAATAGCCATGGGGAAGGGTCAAGAGCCTGAACAAAACCCTGAGCTAAGCCCAATAAATAACTCCTGTCCAGAGTAACTGAGATAGGAGAAACAGAGACAGGAGAAGACATATGTCTATATTTCTGTTTCTTCTTTACAGGATTTTCTGAAAAAACAGACTCAGGTTTGCCAAGCAAAAACTCTTTAGGGATAGGCACATCTTTCAGGCTAGGCAGATTGGCATTCTCTGCCCCTTCCCCAGAATCAACAAGAGCAGATCTCCTTTGCACACCCAGGACACTCCAACAGCTGCGGAGGATGTACCTAACCCCAAGGTTCATGATAGCTGTATGAATTATACCAACAGGAGCCAGGGAAAAAGATGAATGGTCTGAGGAACCAGTTCTGGCCACAGCAGAGTCACCTATCTGTGGCTGAAGCACTTTAGCAGCCTTCTGTGGTGGCAAAATCTGTTTAGTAACTTTCTTCATTTTATGGATGGGAGAAGGAAGAACTGGGGAGCAGGTAGTTTGTTCTGTGAGTAAACCAAAAAGATGTCTGATTCTCAGAGAAACCCGGCAGTAGAAGACAGTAAAACAGGTAAGTAGTAAAAAAGTAACCTTTCCCCTCAGAAAAAAAAACACAGTAAAAACACACTTTAAACTCTTACCCCAACATCCAAAAGTAAAATAACACAACTTTTACTTCACAAAAAGTAGTTTAAAATTAGTTTTCACTACAATAGTAATAAAGTGACACTCCTATTTAAAAGTAATTAAAAACTACATGACAGTCATTAAATATACTTTTTTCCAGGCTTTAAAATTAACACCACAGAAAAAGTACAATTTCTGTCTAATAAAGTAAAGTTGAAGGTCCCCCCGAAAGGAACTTATTTGCCAAGCTTTGCAACAGCAATAGCTGACTGTCGATCCTCAAAAGCCCAGAATGGGAGCTCCCTTCAACGTTAGGAAAGCTTTGAAGGGCTTGGTGCCCAAACCTGAATCGTTAATTTGCTCAGCTCAAGCTAACTAATGGTTTGGTAATGGTTTGGTCTGTAGAAGGTGCACCTAAACTTTGGAAGCTAACAGGCTATTACATCTTTAGCAGGGTATAAACCATATAGCTAAGGCTACTGCAGCAGTGATCCATATGATAACATCCTTCAAGCACAATTTTATCCCCTTTTTTGTAGTCAATCCATGCCATACTTAGATTCTTCCCCTTTTTTCAGTTCTCCACTGTTTGTTTGTGTCTTTCGGCTTTTTCCCGGTTAGGGGTCGCCACAGCGGAACTCCGGTCCGCTAATGATTGGTAGTGGATTTTTACGTACCGGGTTACCAGCCCTGACCCACAACCTTCAATGAAGGCACGCCCCATTCACTTATGCCTCCACATAGAAGACGCTCTAGCTGAGAATCGAACGGGACAACGTCTTGCTGTGAGGCGACAACGCTACCATGACTTTAAAAACAAATGATCCTTTGTTCCATATGACTTTCTTTTATTGCCCTATTGTTCTACTGCCATAATTAAGTTTTCATCTAAATAACTATAAACTCTGTCGGCGACTCGGCATCAATTCCCATGTATAGTTTATATGTCTTCGGAAGGCAAGTTATTGGTCTATAATTTTAGGGTAGCTTGCAGGTTCACTCTTAAGTAGGAGCATTGTTTTTAATGTTGTTACCCAGGTTGGTGTCTGTTCAGGGTGCATGCATAAATAGTTCTTACCCATGGCTAAATCTTCATGCAAAGATGTTAACAATTTTAACCAAAATTTACGTACTGCATCTGGGCCTGGGGTTTTCCAATTAGAGGCTTTTCTTAACTTTGTTTCAATCTCTCTGGCTGTTACTTCATCCCATTTCATATCCTGTACATTTAACCTTCTTATTCTTTCTTTCACTTCTTCTATCCATTTAGCACATTTGTTATGTTCCACAGGCTCTTCATAGATACTTCTCCAAAATGTATCTATTTTTTTCTTTTTTGGCAGTCTTTCAATTCCTTTTACCTTGTTTCCCAATTCTCTATAAAACTTTTTTGGGTCATCAATAAATTGCTTATTTTGTACTCTTCTGTTATATTTATCTGCGTATCTTCTACGTTTTTCTGCCTGTGCTGAGATTTTTAGTTTATTTGCGATAGTGCATGATATACTCTGGTCTGTTCTAATACTGCACTTTGCTTTTATCATGTCTAACTTTCTTAGTATTTTTGTTGATCTGTTCCCTCTTCTACAGTCTTCCAATAGTGATACTTCTTGTCTTAACTCCTTTATAGTTTTCTCTGTTCAATACTTCCACGATGGTATTCCATTTCTCAACTTCCTTTCCCTCACCACCCTGTGTTCTTGTGGTAGAACTTTGTCAGTTATGAATATAGCTGCACAGTAATATATCCTGTTTACTTCTGTTATATCGCATGGATCTCTATGGACAGTCCTAATTACTGTGTTCATTTGTTTTATCAAACTTCTGACTTTTTGGGTTTTATCGACCTTCTGCAGTCTATTTCTTTCATTGATCTTAATATGTCTATGTCTATTAAATCAAGCAACTCTTCTCTTAGCTCACTTTCTTCTAAACTGAGGACAACTTTTTTTGTTTTCCATGTCATTCTATAGAAAGTTCTACAGCATCTTCCTGTGGCACATTCTCTTCAATTTCATCCTGTGCCATCCGCTGCTTTGTCATATAGGAACTCACTGGCCTATCACTCCTCAGCACTGACTGCATCAGAGTTTCCACAATTTCCTGTTCCTTCCCTTGCTGTCTAGCTTCAAGTGAATATTTATACTGGTTTCCTGTGGAAGGCTCCAAAACATCTTCATATGGCACCTGACCAGTTGCTTCCTGTTCCACTGGTTTCCACTTAATTTGGACATCCATTGCTCTATCCTGTTGTGGTGCTTTCTGAATTAGATTTTTCTACACTAAATCCTTTACTTTGCAGGTACTCCATAACCTCAGTTGCAATTTATTTAACTTCTTCATTACTAATATCCTTTCCTACTTTTCCTCTTTGTCTTTTTATTTTTTGTATTGTAAAGTTTTCCATGTCTGGATTCCTTTGTCTGTATTTCTCTTCAAACATCTTTGGTGCTGCACTTTTGTATTGGTTAGTTTTGCATTCTCCTTTACATAAATATCACACCATATTAAATCTCTTTTTCTTTCCCATGTCCATATTTCTTCTTCAGATGTCTCCTGATATTCCTGCTTCTCCTTACTTTGGGGACTCACTCCATCATGCTGTGATGTAACCTGTGTTAGACCTTCTACACCAAATCCTTCACTTTGCAGGCACTTCCATAACTTCAACTTCTAGTTTTTTAACTTGTACTTTACTAATCTTCTTTTCTACATTCCCTCTTTGTGATATTATTTTTTATTGGGAAATTGTCCATATCCATATGCCTTTACCTGTATTTCTCTTTGAATATCTTTGGGGCTGCCTTCTTTATATTGATTAATTTGACTTTCTCCATTGCACCATATCAAATCTCTCTTTCTTCCCATGTCCATATTTCTTTTTTATACTTTTCAAAAGTCTCTAGGTTTTGTTGTTTATATTTTTGCTCTTCCTCAGATGCTTATTTTTCCAAACAGATCAAAGTTTCTTAATCTACATACTGTTTTTTTACATATCTGTTGTATTAATGAATACAAATTTTTATCTGAAGCTTCTGACAGTTTTTCTTGTGGAAGTATTTTATTCTGTAATATTGTTTCTCTCTTTTTTATTTCTCTATGTCTTTTGGGTTTCTACTACCATGACAGGAATGGACCCCATTCCTAAGTCAAAGTACGATTAAAGTTCATGAAATTAGTATTGTTTCACTCTTTGATAGCCAAAAGTGATGTTCGCAGCACTCGCAATGTGCCCATTAATGACTCCTTCTGCAGTCCTTATGGAGTTACATGTGTTGTTAGTGTATCTAAATAAGATTTTAGACTCTTTTTTTATAAGACCCATTGCTCCTACTACTATTGGAACTATTTGGGTATCTTTCTTCTACATTGCTCTCGTTTCTGCTTGCAGATCCTGATATTTTATAACTTTGTGTCTCTGTACGCATGACACTGTAGTCACTGGGTGTGGTGATTTCAATGATCAAGGCTACTCTTATCTTCTTTTCCTGGACCACTATATCCAACTTTCTAGCATCTATCTTTTGAATTGTTGGTAAAGGATGAGTCCATGTGATGTAGACTTCATCATTTTCTATGATGCTTTGTGGCTCATGATTCCAGTGCTTTTCAGCCACTTCAAAACCATGTTTGCACAATCCCCAGTGCAACAGTCTTGTCACATTATTGTGCCTTTCAGTATACAGTCCTTCTGCCATTAGTATGTCACAACCAGCAATGAGGTGTGCGACTGTTTCCAGCTGAGTTTTACAAAACCTACATTTGTCTGTTTCTCCCACATGTTCAATGGACTTTGTAAACCAGCGTGTACGTAGCCCACTATCTTGAGCCAGCAATATTAACCTTTCATCTTCTGGTTTCAATTCGCCTCTCCTTAACCATTCCTGCATTCATTCCTGATCAACATGAGGTTCTTCCAGAAGTTTTCTATACTTGCAACTATATTTATGCATTTTCCACATTTCTTGCCTTTTCATCTGATCCTTCACCTTACATTCTTTCTTTTGTTTTTTTTGGCACATTCAGTTGCTGCCTGGTTTTTATCTAATTCTGGGTTGATTTCCATTCCTGTTTGACACCAATATGCTTCTGCTAGATTAAGCAAGGAAGTCATTTTAGATTTATTCTCTTCATGTTTCAAAACTTTCACTACATTTGGGTCTCATGAGGCCAGCAGATATGTGTGATTGCAGATCTGTACATGTAATTAATTTCAAGGAGGCCCATCCCTCCTTCAGAATGGGGAATATATAATTTTGGTATGTGCTGATTTTTATAGATCATTTGGTGAGCGTGAAGCATCCTTTTTATTTTAATATCCAATCTATCCAATGCATTTTCGGGCCAATCAATCACTCCAAAACTGTAAGTTAGGACAGGAAGAGCAAACTGATTTATAGCTTGGATTTTTTCCTACACGTCAATGCTGTTTTCAGGATTAATTTAAGTCTTCTAAAATATTCCTTACTAAGTTTTACTCACATTTGTTCATCTTTTATTGCTTATCCTTCATCAGTTCCCAAGTATTTATACACTCCCTCTTGCTCAAGTTCTTTTATATCACATTCTTGTTCCAAACCAATGTTTTCCTGGTGCTGCAGTTTTCCTGCTTTAAAGGTTGCTTTTGCACATTTATCAAGGCCAAATGACAGTCTAATATCATCTGAAAAAGTTTTGACAACCTGCAGCTGTGCTTTCAGTTCCTCATCTGATGAGCTATACAGTTTTAAATCATCAACAAATAGAAGATGAAAAGTCTTTAGACTTTGCTGTTTTCTAGAAGCGAAATTGTAGCCATGGCCTAAGCTGTTAAGTAAACAGCTTAATGGGTTAAGGGCAAGGCAGAAAAGGAATGGTAACAGAAAGTCACACAGGAATATCCCTTTGAATTTTTAATTTTTATCCCTGGGATAATAATTCTGCCACTGTTTCATGGTCACTGTAACATAGTCGATCTGTGTAGGATATATCTTATACATTTTTAAGCACTCTTTTATCCATGAATGTGAGATACTATCAAATGTTTTTTTGTAGTCAGTCCATGCCATACTTAAATTCTTCCCCTTTTTACAGTTCTCCACTATGACTTTATTTAACAACAAATGATCCTTTGTTCCATATGACTTTCTTTTATTGCCCTTTTTGAGTATTCTGTATGACTGTTGTTATTCTCCTTAAGGATCTGCATCCAAAATCCTATTCTTTCCTTATTTCTTGCATTGCACTTCTGCTTCATATCATCCCTTTCTACTTTGAATTGTAGCCTTCTGCTTGTGATATGTATAAGAGCCTTAGCTGGGTAGCTGTAAAATATCCCTTCAAATCAGGCAATCCTAAACCTCGTTGTTCTGCCGGGAGGGTAAACTTATCCCACTTGACTCTTGCCCTCTTCCCCTCTTAAACAAAATCTTTCAACTCTTTATTAATTACTGTCCACAACTACTTCTCTGGTTGATAAAAAATATGCCTGACTTGTGTATACAATTAAAAGAACCAAAAGCATTTTACTGCTTGTATCTTGCTATCCATATCCATAGGCAAAAGTTTCCAGTTTCTCAATTTCTCTATAATCTTTTGTTTAGTCCCCACCCACATATCCTTAGCTGTCACAATGGACTCCTTTTTAATACATATTCCTAAATATTTCATTTTATTGCGTCCTCATAAATATGGCTATAGCCTTCATTTTGCATTCATTAATTTTATATCCTGAAAAAACATGGAACGGTTTCAAAATATTCCACAACACAGAGATGTCCTTTTCTGGTTCCATCAAGTACAAGATAATATCATCTGCAAATAAAGCCAATTTTTCTTGAATACCATCCCAACTACAGCTTTGAATTTCTGAGTCCTTTATCTTCTTTGCCAATGGTTTTAAGTATAGCACAAATAATATGAGGAAAGAGGACGCCCCTGCCTTGTTCCTCTGTTCAGACACCACGTATCAGACAGGAACCCTCCCACTTTGATTTTTGCCTATGAACCCTCATATTTCCACTTAATTAACCATATTATTGTACCAGGAAATGTAAATGCTTCCATTGTCCTACTCATAAAATACCAGCTTTCACTGCTGAATGCTTTCTCTGCATTAAGACCTACCAATGACAGTGATATCTTCCTACATTCTGCTTACATCTGGATCATCACTGTTTTATTAATAGGTTCATAGGATGTTACTAGGCTATTGACCTGAGGGTCTTTACAAGCCTAGCCGGTAAATTCCAATATAATAATAGATGAGAGATATAATCTATGGCCAAGATTTTTCTAGCAAGGACTACCCATGTCCAGGAGAGAAACTGGGGCAATCCCAGGCAGAAATTTACAGTTTCTCATCCAGATGTCCAGGTTGCACTTAAACAGGGTCATGGAGGTGCTTAACTTGATATGGATTGGAAGCCTGTTCCAGAGGAGTGGTAACCTCTGAGAGATGTATCTGTCTTTCCAGCAGGTCCTGTTTATGTCACAGGCTAGATTGAGGTCCTTGGAATGGGTAACTCTACTCCCATTCGACTTATGAATGTGCAGCATTTCCATTAGATTTGGGTCAGAAGTAGCCCTGTAAGCCAGACATAAGTCACCTCTAAGTAATCTATACACTACTGAGTACAGTGACAGTGACTTCAGTCTGTCCATATAAGACATGTGCTCATGACCCTGAATTTTCTAAGTTAGAAATCTCTGAGGTCTCTCAAGTTGCTGCAGGTGTCTGGTACGGTACATAACAAAGGGAGCATTATATTCAATAATAAGCCTAAGGAGGGATGAGTACAGGGGAGTTATAACCTCTTTTACTCTTGAGGCGATGCCTTTGCTAATCAAGTGAGCAGCATAGAATGCCTTCTTTACCACAGTAGACACATGGTGGTCAAAGCTGAGGTCACAGTCAACTTGTGTTCCCAGGTCTCTCACTACTAAATTGGTAGTTATGGTTTTACTGTTTATTTTAAAATCAGCAGGGACATTGTTTTTACCGAACAGAATGATGATGGATTTTTTAGCATTTAGCTTAAGACCATGGCTTTGGCACCAATCATTGGTCTGTATAAGCTCCTTTTGAAGTATGCTGACTTCACTAGGGCATTCAATGAAAGCACCTAATTTGCAGACATCCAGAAACTTGGTTAGCCACAGCCCCTCCATTTTGGCATGGACTTCTAAAAAGTATATGCCAAACAAGAAGGGATCCAGCACTGACCCTTATGGGACCCTACTGGTGACAGGTCTACTGGTAGTGGTAAAATCTCCCCACTTTGACTGAGTTTGTTGATTTGTGAGCCAGTTTGCAATCAATCTGACAACATAGGGGTTGACATTCAACTGGGTTAGACTGTCAATGATGCCTGAATATGGGATGGTGTTGAAGGCCTTGGCCAAGTCAAGATAAGCTGTGTGCACGGCTTTGCCCTCATCTATGGCTCTGGTTATGTTCTTGAAGAAGTCCACCAAGTTTGGCAGGCATGACTTCCCCTTGACAAACCTGAAGTGGGACGGATCCAGGGATTTGAGGTCACGTATATCCTTATTTATGAGGTCCATGATGATTTATTCTATTGCCTTACAGATGAGGCTGGTTAAACTTATGGGTCTATAGTTGTCCAGATCTGTTGTGGAGACACCCTTGTGGAGGGGAATAAGAAGTTGTGTACCTACCATAACGTTCCATGTTAGTTGTCTTCATCTCTCCTTCCTTCTTGCTGGTTAGGATCGGAGCCAATCCTCGGCTCTGACTCGGCCATCTTCAATAGCTCGAGAGCTGTTTACTGGCTCGAGGCTACCCCTTATCCCATAATGCCTAGAGATAGCTACCCAGATCTCGTTTGAAATAGCTAACCCCAGACATAACAACATAATAATTCAGTCAAGAACCAGTTGACTATACCTGCCATATTCTTTTAGGTCAAAAAGGACACAAGAGAACACACAGCCAGTGAAACATAACAGAAAACTCCTCTCGGTCCACTAGGACAGCGGGATGGAGGGTGGGATGCAAGAAGGAAGTCGAGATGAAGACAACTAACATGGAACGTTATGGTAGGTACATAACTTCTTAATGTTAAGTTGTCTATCTCGCCTTCATTCTTGCTAGCTGGAACAGCGTCCCTAGCACCTAAAATCCTAGGTGGCTCAGTGGAACAGACTCTTCAGAACAGTGGAACCAAAGTCAGCTCTGTTCCTGGAGACCATATCCAACTTGTAATGAGAAATAAAGGTATGAGGGTTTGCCCATGTGGCAGCTGCACAGATAGAACCCATGGGCAACCTAGACTGGAAGGCTACAGAGGTGGCCAAGGCCCTAGTAGAATGACCTTTCGGTTTAATAGGTAACTGTTCCTTAACTGATAAATAAAAGTAATAGTGTGTGACAACTATCTGGACAAGGTTAACTTGGAAAATGGGAGACCTTTTTTGCCCAAGGCGTAAGAGAGGAATAGTTGGTCCGATTTCCTTACTTCTTTAGTTCTGTGCAGGTAAAAGCGCAATTGCCTATGAACATCCAGTTGGTGTAGTTTGTATTCTGCCTTGTTGGTATGATTAGGGAAAAACACAAGAAGATCTATAGACTGGTTTAAGTTACTTTCTGAGCAGACTTTAGGGATAAACGAGGGATTAGTTCTAAGAGCAACCCTGTCCTTATGAAAAACCAAGTAAGGAGGACGAACACATAGCGCCTGAATTTCGGGACACATCTGGTTGAAGTAATAGCTACCAGAAAGAGTGTCTTCCAAGATAGGAACTTGATAGAGCAAGAAGCTGCTGGTTCAAAAGGGGGCAGAATTAAGGAGGTTAGCACTAAATTAAGGTCCCAAGGAGGAGGTGGATCTCTCACCGAAGGCTAAGAAGAGTTGCCCCTCTCAAGAAAGCTTTACATAGCTTATGAGACATAATGTTAGAGTCCGAAAAACCAACATGAAAGTTAGAAATGGCCGCCATGTGTACCCTGATCGTAGAAGCAGCAGACCTGGAATGAAACACAGCTAAAAATCCTGGGGCCAACCCCTGATAGAATTCTTGGAAGGAATTTATTGGGTCATTTTTAGGGTGCTTGCAGGTTCCCTTAAAAGATTTTTTTTTCCTGTTGACCCAGGTTGGTGTCTGTTGGGGTGCTGCAAAAATATTTTTACTCAGGAAATTTCATGCAAAGATGGGGTTTTCCAATTGAGGCTTTTCTTTACTTTTTTTAAACCCGGGCTGTTATTCACCCTTTTTCATTTGTCTTTAACTTCATTTTTTCCACCTTCTTCCATTTAGAAAATTTTGTTATATTTCATGTACTTCTCCAAAATGACTTTTTTTCGGGGGTTTCTTTTTTACCTTGTTTAATTCTCTAAAAAATTTTTTGGGCATCAAAAATTTTTTTTTTGATCTTCTTTATTTTTATCTCGTATTTCTAAGTTTTTCTCCCTGAAAAGATTTGGATTCATGAAACCCTGTTTAATCTGCCTTTTTTTTTACAGTTAACTTTCTTGATTTTTGTTGATCGCCTTTCCGTTTTTAATGGAACTTTCTTGTCTTAACCCATATTTTTGTTCAATCTTCCATAGGGTATTCCACCCTTTTTTCAATTTTTTGTGGAGCTTTGAGTTTTTAATTTAGCTGCGAAATATATCCTGTTTACTTCTGATACACATGGACCCTTTTGGGACGCCTAATTACGTGTTTTTTGTTTTTAAACCTGCTTTTTGGGTTTTATTGACCCGCAGCTATTTCTTTATTGATCTTAATATGTTAGTCTTTAAATCAAGAACCTTCCTTGCCCCTTTTCCTAAACTGAGGACAACTTTTTTTTTCCATGTATTCTATAAAAAGTTCTAAGCCTTTTCCCTTGGAACCTTAATTTCATCCTGTGCCATCCGTGCTTTTCTAAGGAACTCACGGGCCTTCCTCCTCAGATTTGCATCGAGTTTCCACAATTTTTTTCCTTTCCTTGCTGCTACTTCGTGAATTTTTTTTCGGTTTTGGGAAGGCTCCAAAACTCTTCAATGGCACCTGCCAACCCTTTCCATTTTTTCCTTAATTTTTTTTGGAAATTCTCTTCCTGTTTGGGCTTTCTGAAAGATTTTTCCAAAAACCTTTCTTTGAGGTACTCCAAACCTCTTTAATTTAAACCCTTTCTTACCTTTCTACTTTTTCTTTGTCTTTTTTTTTTGTATTGTAAAGTTTTCCATTTTGGTTCCGGGCCTTCAAAATTTTGGTGCGCCGGGTTAGGCTTTCTCCTTTTCAAAAAACCCCCCAAAAACTTTTTTTTTCCCATGCCATATTTCTTCTTAGAGTTCCGATATTCCTGTTTCCCTTATTTTGGGGCTCCCCTCAGCTTTGAACCTGGAGTTCTCACCAAATCCTTATTTGAGGCACTTCCATAACTTAATTCTAGAACTTTATTTTCTAATCTTTTTTCAAACCCTTTTGGATAAATTTATTTTTATTGGGGTTGTCCATACCAAGCCTTTTGTTTTCCTTTGAATATTTTGGGGCTCCTTTCTTTATATTGATTAATTTGACCCCATTTCAATATCAAACCCTTTTCCCAGTCCAATTTCAACTTTTTTGGTTGTTTTAATTTTCTCTTCCTCAGATGTCCAAATGGAGCCCGGGGACCCTCGGGCCCCCCTTTACAGTCGCCGAAGGAGATAGGTTATCTTCCCTTAAAACCCAAGCTCCCTGAATCAGGGAGTAAGAGGAACACAAGGGGGTGGAGCCGTCTTGCTGAGGAGGGCTAACAACGGTGGGCCTGCGATTAGCCCCTATGCCACCCTCCCTTTGTGGTCCTGCCAGGGGAGAAGGGTAGAAATAGGATTTTTCCCGAGAAAGGGACCGGGGGAGCCTCACCGACAAGTGAGGGGACCTTCCCGGGCCCCCAGGGCCTGAACCCTCGAGGAGCCCGAAGATTTCGGGACGGAACCACGGGAAGGAAACCCGAACCAAGATGGTTTAACGGAGCCGAGGTTTTTTTAATTTCCGGGCTTGACTCTTGGGGTGAAGGGGAAAGAAAGGATAAGCCTTACCTTGAGGATTTTGGACAAAGGCATGCAGATAGAACAAGATTCCTCAGGTGCAACTAAAAATAAAAATCCCCTCTGTAGAGACCTGAAGCAATCACCTTCTTGAAAAACATTCCTTTGCTCCTTAAAAGTGAAAAACAATTTTCCAAAAACAACCAGTAAAATAAACTAAAAAAAAACCCTACTTAAGGCTTAGTGGTTTTTTTTTAAGGTGGAAAAGCCTCTAACCGGGTTTAAAAGAAAGGGTAAAGGAAAAGCCCTCAGCGGCTAAACTGCAAAAAAAGGGTTCCTAAGTTAAAAAGCTACAAGAAAAGAAGGGATCTCAAGCTAACAAGTAACTTCACAAAACCTTATTCTAAAATCTAAAAAGGGTTGAAACATACAAAAACTTTAATACCTACCAAAAAACACACTGCAGCTGAAGTGGAAAGGAACTTACTACGCTGGGCTTAGGGAAAGGGAAGGGGGGATAAACGCTCTGACGAAGAGGGAGTGGGGGGATCCTGATCCCAAAAAAAGGGATAACAACAAAACAAGTTATTTTTTCCACAAAAGAGACTAACTTTTAAAACTGAAAGGGATTATTTTGTTTTAAAATTAAAATGAGCCTGGAACCACTTCCCATAGGTGGCAAAGAGATTGGACTTCCTCTTTGGGATAGGGGAAGGAGAGAAACAGGTTTTGGGTTATTGGTGGGATGGGAGGTGTTTTTCACCAAATGCAGATAGCATTTCATTTTTGGGGTCATAGTGGAGCCACCCAATTGTTAAACTCAAATTTATTTTGGGTTGTTTTAACTAAGAAACCCTTTTGGATCCTTGGGTTTCTGGGTTTTTTTCTGGGCCTTTTTAGGTTTTATGATTTCTTATTTGCTTGAGGGAGGATGCTTTAGTTTTGGGATTATTTTTAAACTTTTAGAAGCAGGTTTGCTTTTTCTAATTTAAAATGTAGCATCCACATTAAATTTTTCAAATTTTCCTCCCTAATCCAACTGAAACCTTTTGGACCCTTTTTGTCTGTTTTACCATTCAAAATTGGGCTCAAAATTAAATGGGTCTATTGGAAGCAGAGGTCTTTCCGTTTTGGATTCACCAATTTTTTTCGGGATGTTGGTATTTAAAAATATGTTAAACAAAACCATAATTTTATTTTCTTCCCCAAATTCCAAACTTATAAATACCATTTTCCTGGAGCTTTCCTTAAATTTTATAATCATTTTATTCATACCCTATCTTCTGTTTTAGTATTACCCACCAAGCTTTTAAGTTTCCATAATTTTCAATTTGTCTTTTCTTTTTCCCCCATTCCCTTTATACAATTTCCTAAAATTTCTGAAAATGTTAATCCCTTTACAACTCTTTATTTTTTTGTTTTGGGCCTAATTTAAAAAAGGAATTAGTCCAAAATTTCATTTTGTTCGGGAAACAACCTGGGGGGGTTTAATAATTTCAAAATTCAGCAATCCACCAACTCTTTATTTTGTTTTGGGCACAATTTGGAAAAAGGAATTTATGAACAAATAAGTCAGGTAAGGAAACAACATAGCAAGTGGGGAATTTTTGCGGGGTTTTTAGCAGAAGAATGAAGTACAGCAATATAAGGGTTGGGAAAATGTGGTTGTGCAATGAAGAAAGGGTAAAAACAAAAAGTGATCGAATTTATTGGGTTTTTGGGGTGGTGGGTTGTGTGTGTGTGGGGGTGGTGGGGTTGGGTTGGTGTGTGTGTGTGTGTGTGTGTGTGTGTGTGTGTGTGTGTGTGTGTGTGTGTGTGTTGTGTGTGTGTTTCATTTTTTTTTTTCTATAAAATAGTTTCTATCCTAAATTGTATTTTTTTTGTAGGTATGTAACCATGTACTATAAAAATGATGTAACAATTATTTTTATTTCTTCAGCCTTGTACTAGTAACCTTGATGTACTATGTTACCCAAGATGAGCAGTAAGTCAGGTCAGCCTTAATCAGTGCTAATCTGGAAAAAAAAAAATCCCCAAAAAAAAAAAAGTTTTAAACTATACCCAAAAAAGATTTGAACCAGACTGATTAGACTAAAGGGTTAAACCATTTTCACCTAAAGAAAAAGGTTGAAAGGGGGGGACTTCTGCAGCTTGTTTTGAAAAATGAAAGGAAAAATTATTAATTATGTACTCAATGAACAATGTATTTAAATATTTTAAAAAATGTTTTGTCTTCTTTTTGTTTTTTGGAAAGATAACATACAAAAATGTAAATGTTGTTAAAGGGGGTTTTCATTTGGCAAAGTTTAAGTACCAAAAAAACAGAATAAAATGACAAAAAAATGCGAAAACAAGGGGAAAAAGACAATTTGGGTAATGAATTACTGGACCTTTTCCCATTTAAAGTGTTAAAACCACATGTTACTTTATGGAGGATATAAATCCTCCTGTGTGAGTTTGTTTTTGAGTCAATCTCAAGCTGCAAATAGTAAAAGTTTTTTTTTAACTGTTTTAAATAAAAAAGTCTGCATTGCTTGTGGGGGGGTTCCCTTTTCATTTTCACTTTCTCTGAGAAGTATAATGTTTTATTATATTGGAGACTAGTTTTAATCTTTTTCATTTTTGGGAAAAAGTGCATTCACAGATGGGGCTGGGAATATGGTGGCCATCTAATTACGCTGCCGAGATAACATCATATACTATAGATGTAAACAATTACTAAATATTAGTTCAAATAAAAGTGAAAAAATACAGATACTGAATGGATTGGTTGATTTGGGTCCCCCGAAATTTTACTAATTCTCAGAGTAATGCTTATAAAAGTGACAGTTTCCTGTACTCTCCACAGAAAATTTTTTTCCTTTTTTTTTAGTTTGGGGAGAAAAGAACATGCATTTTTTAAATTATGTGTATCATATATTTTTAACATATTTATCTAAAAATATAAATAGTGGCAGGAGGGTAATGGACTTGTATGTACAAAGCTGTAGAACATATAACATGTGATATTAGATATATAAACTACAGCTGGCAATCAGTAAGGCTTTTAAAAAGCTTAAGATACTGCTTTTAAAAACTAAATAGCATGATATATGACAACTTTTCTTAATGTGATTACCTGTAGCTGAATCTTATATTCAAAATGGCAGATAGCATCTCAGTGGTAATGTCAGTAAAATGCAGAACTCTAATGTTTTTGCATATGCTTTAGCTAAGCCTTACAAAAAGGATCATAGGAGTTATAAAAAATCTATGAGGCCCTGTTCACTTTCCAGTCCCAACTCTTGTCCTTTAGCCTATCCAATTTTTCAAAGGGGGCCAAATCAGTCATACCAGGGTAATTTATGAAAACCAATCCAGTTGTCCACCCCTTTTTTAAAGGGCAGACTCCCAATTGTTTGGCATTTGGGAACTTGTGCTGGACCTAACACAACATGTGTAGTCATAAAACCCTTTTCTGTATTGCCCCTTATAAACAAATGATTGTGACTAGATCTAAAATGTTGTTTTTTACAATCTGTCATTAGGTTTTTGTATAATCCCCATTTTGGGCTATCTGTAGCCCATGCAACAACTGAATACCTTCAGGAAACTTAAAAAAAAAAAGTTCTAAACAATAGGTCTTGCATGGACCACCTCAAAGATTTTTTCATATCTACCGATTGCTTAAAGGGACATGTCTGGCATACAAGGCATCCAACCTAATACAGATGGACCTACTGAACATCAGCAAGTCAAATGGCATCAAAATACTCAGTCCATGTATCTAAACTGAATGTTGTGGAGAATGGATATATACCACGGGGCTACCACTTTTCCCAAAAAAAATTCCATAAAAATAAAGCAAAGCTCACCCGTCCATATTCAAATGCAACTTTTTAAGGATGGGCAAAGAAAATTACCAGGTTTCCCCTCATGCCACTAATGGGAGGCATTTCCCTAAATGCCATCCTTTAAAAAGGTCCCTCAAATTATCTATGGAATGATCACAGTTATTCTCACTAGGGATAATATACAATTATCAGCCATGGATAGGTAAGACCAATCAAAAATGTTAATTCAAGAATCAAGCACCAAAGGAACTGGCTTTTAAAAGTCCTCCAAGTGAACCTATGTTGTGGTAGTAAATAGTTATAAAAAATTGCCCTTTTAGATCAATGTTCTCATGCCCCCCCAGTCTTCAACAGCTTGTGTCTCTGTGTTTGTTGTCCCTTTATCTCCTTTTTTTGGGGGGGTTGAGCTGATCCTGGCCGGCCTTTTCTAAACTGGGGCTTATATTTGGGTTCCCCACCCCCCCCAAAAAACCCCTTTTTTTCCCCAAAAAAAAATAGTAAATGCAAAATTTTCTAAGCTTTTTAGGGTTAGGAAAGAAAGAGGCCATGGTTAACTAACCTGGAATTAAAGGAAACTCAGATTTGCCCCAAAGGAAGGGGGAAGGAAAAAAAAGGGAAAAAAAAATTTTTTAAAAAAATTCTTTTTTTTTTAAATTTTTTTTCTTTCCCTTTTGACCTGGCGGGGGCCCCGGTTTTCCCCCCCTGGGGGCCTTCCATTTTTTAAAAAACAGGTATGAGAATTAATTTTGGGTGGTTTAAAAAGGGTTTTTTGGGGAAAGGGAACAGAGGTAGCTAAAGGGCCCGGTTGAGTTTCCTGGAAATTGGAACTTTTTTAAAAAACATTGAAAAATATTTACTGCAAAACCTTTTTAAGGGCACAAATGGAAACCTTTTTTCCCAAAGTCCTCTTAATTTTTAAATTTTGGGCCCTTTTAAATAAAATTTGTCTATAAAATCCTTGGGTTGGCATTTTTGGAAATTGGGAAAATGAGGAAAAAATTTTTTTTTGAAAAATTTTGGGGAAAAAAAGATTTTTAAAAAGGGTCCCGTGAAAAAAGATAAGGTAATAAAAACTAAATTTAGAAACCCCAGGGAGGGGTCAAACAAAATTTTAAAAAGGAAATTTTTAAAGGGGTGGGGCAAAGGGTAAAAAAAAAAAAAAGTCCTACAAAAATTATTTTTTGCTCCCCCTTTTTTTATGGGTTGGGCCCCCCTCCAAAACATTTTTGCTTGGAAACCCTTTTTAAACTGGGAAATTTAGTCAAACGGGAATCCCAGACTGTTTGGAGCAAATAAAATATCCTAAAAAATTAGGAACTTTTTTTTTTAAAAAAAAAAAGGGGAGGAAAAAACCCAAAGGTCTTCAAATTGGGGGGAAGGGGGAAGGGGAAAAAGAGGCAGGAAAATTTGGGGGGATGGTGGACCTTTATTAGGTCAACTTCCTTTTCGGGGATGGGGGAGACCTTTTCCCCCGGGGCCCAAGGAACAATTTGAGAATTGGAACAAAGGCCCTTTCTGGAGGCCTAATTGAAGAGAACAAGGGGGCCCGGGGGCCCCAAATGGATCTGGGTGCTTCCGAAAAACCAAAAGGGGGAAAACTCCCGGGGGTTTTTTTTTTGAAGATGCGTTTTTCCCCGGGGCCGGGAAAATAACAACCTCTGGTAAGGCACTTTGAACTGGGGACCACCTGTTTTTTTGGGAAAAAATAAGGTGATTTTCGAATTGTTTTGCTTGAAAATCCATGGGTGGCTCCAAAAAGGTTTCTGTTTGCCTGCTGTTTTGGGGAAAAAATTGGCTATGTTGGTTAATTTTTTGGCCCCGGGGAGAAAGGAAGGGTTAGTTCAAGAAACCCCTTTCCCTTTTGAAAAACCAAAAAAGGAATGAAAGTTTAATTGAAAATTCTTGGGCGCGCCAAAAAAATTTTTTCAAAACGCATGGCATTAGGGGTTAAAGGTGCCCAAAATTTTTCCCTTGGGGGGGGGGGCTTTTTAGGGGGTTTTTGGGGGAAAATCCTTCAGAAACCTTTAAACCATGAGCAAAGAGCATGAAAAAAATTTTGGGAAAAAGACCAGGTATTTCTGGAAAGAGCCATCATTTCCTTGCCCGAAACAAATGGGTGAAGGGGAAGAACTTGCCCTTTTGAAAACTTTTGAGCCCGGTTTATTGGGCTCCAAACCCCTTTTTGGGGCCAAAAAAATTAGAGGCGGACCAGGTTGGGGCTTGGTCTTTTTTTTTGGGGCTTTGAAATTGTTTCCAAATTTTGACCGGGTGGAAGTTGGAAAAGTAGAGGTATGGGGAAAACCTTTGGGGGGTTTTTTAACCCCCGGTTGTGACCCAACCTTGGAAAAGGGGGGGGGTAAAAGCGAAATTTGACTGCCCCCAAGGGGGGGGAAATGGGAACCCTTCCGAAAACTTTAGGGAGACCCCTGGTTTTGAGGGCCCCCTGCCCAGGGGGGAATTTTTACCCCCCCCCGCCTTGGGGGAAATAACTTTTCTGAGTCCTTGGGCTTTGCCCTTTCCCCCCGACCCCTTTGGGGGAGGTCTGGGGTAAAAAAGGACTCCCGGGAAAAAAATTTGATCAAGGCTGGCCCCATTTGCCATCAATGTGGAATGAGGCATGAGGACAGCCCTGCTGAGCCTGTCTACTATCACGCTGGATTTCCCGGGAATGTGCACTGCAATCAGAAAACGTTGGAAAGACATTGCCCATTGCCATACTCGAAGGGCCTCCCGAGAAAAGGGATAAGATCTGGTCCTGTCCTGCTTGTTGATGTACCATACCACTGACATATTGTCTGTTTGAATTGCAATGGTCCCGGTAGGTAGAGGGTCTTGAAGTGCTTGCAGTGCCAGAAGCACCACTTTCATCTCTAGAACACTGATGTGCAAATGGTACAAGTGAGGTTGCCACATTCTTTGGACAGTCTGTCCCAGATAATGCCCTCCCCCCTATCTGGGAGGTGTCCGTGGTCACTGTGGCTATTGGATGGGGTCTAGAAAGGGTCTGCCCAGTGTCACCTGGGGGGAGACAAGACACCATACTAAGTCCTTTCTGCAAGATTCTGTGATCAAGATCATGTGACATTGGTAAATCCTGGAAAGACCATTGAGCGAAAAGCAGCCACTGTAGAATCCTCATGTAGTAGCGAGCCATAGGAACCAGAGTAATTGCTGCGGCCATTGAGCCCAAGACTTGCAATACATCTCTTGCCTGGACTCTCATCTTTTTGATGAGAAAAGAAACTTGCTGATGAATGAATGACACCCTCTCTTGAGGCTGCTTTGCTATCACATGTCTTCTATCTAAGTCTGCCCCTATAAAGGTAATAGACCGACAAGGCAACAAGGCAGACTTTTTGTACTTTATTGTGATGCCTCGCTGGGAACAAGTTTGAATGGTGTAGTCCCATGCCATGATTAGTTGATGCTCGGTGGTGGCAGTGAGGAGCCAGTCAGCTAGATATGGAAACACATGGAATCATGGAAACCTCAGGTGAGCGTGACCACTGCCATACACTTGGTGGACACTCTGGAGGCTGTGGTGAGATCAAAGGGTAGAGCTCTGAACTGATAATGACTGACTCCCAGCTGGAAATGTAGAATCTCCTGGATCGCCAGTCCATTTTTATGTGGTAGTACGCATCCTGGATATTGATGAAGCACATCCAACTGTCCAAACCCAAGAAGGGAAGAATGGACTGTAATGTCACTATCCAGAACTTAACTTGCTGAGATCCTAAATGGGTCTCCAGTCCCCTGTCTTTTTTGGAACTAAAAAGAACCTTGAGTAAGTTCTGGATTCAATTTGGTATGCGGGGACTTCTTGGATGGCTCTTTTTTCTAGCAATCTTTGTACCTCTTGGATTGCTTGATGCCAAAGACTGGGTGGAACATCTGGGATAGAACGTTTTTCTCTTGAGGGGGGTAACTGGGAAAAGGGAATTTTGTAACCCCTGGATATTACTGACAGTACCCATGCTTCTTTCGTGATAGTTTGCCAGGCTGCTGGGTACAATGATAGTCTGCCCCTGACTGCCTCCACAGGCGGACAGTCTGGCCTCCTTTCAGGAGTGCTGGAAGGGCCCAGCAGAGAATGCATCTCTGTCACACTGCTGTTGCAGACCCCGTCTGCCATGAGGCCGGCGTCTTCCATTATTGTTTCCCCCTCTGTCCCTGGGGGAAAAATCACCACATGTGTCAGGCAAAGCTCCCTGGGTTTTTCAAAACCACATCTTTCCACTCTTCTGACCTTTAGGACAGGGTCTAGATGGAGTGGAAAAACAGACTCCTATGGCAGAGAGAAAGTCTTGCCATCCTGTTCACACCTCGTGAGCGTCTCTTTTACCTGAGACCCAAACAAGGATGAGCCATCAAAGAGTGCATTAGTAAAGGAAGACTGGAAATGTTCCGCAGACTGACAAAGGAGCATCTAGGAGTGTCTCTGTAAAGCAACTCCGGTACCTGCTGCTCTACTCGCTCCATTTGCCGCATAAGAAATGAGCCTCATGGAGGAGTTAACCAATGAATTTGTGGTCACAAGCTGGGAAGCCACCCTGTTCACAACTCCCTCAGCCGTAGGATCCTGCAGAGTATCTCCTAACTCCTTAAGGAGATCCCTCTGAAGTTGTGTGAAGTGTGAGATGTAATTCAGTGATCTGAGAGTAAAGGTCGCTGAAGAGAACATATGCTTCCCATACCTGTCCATTGTACGGGACTCCTTGTTTGGCGGATGGACAGATGAAGTTTCCACAAGTTCCTTCTTAGTTGCTGCTGCCACCACCATGGCATCAACAGGAACCCCTTTGGAAAGGAAAGATTTGTCCTCGGGTGTAGTTATATATTTATTTGGTCTCCTCGGAACTGGTTCCATTGTCTCTGGAGCGCTCCACGCCTTTCGACTCACTACAGACAAAAGTGGGTCAAAAGGTAGAGACACCCAAGAGATGGAGGGTCGGGAACCAAATGTATCCAGGTAGTCGTCCTCAAAAGGGGCTAGGACTTCCAGCCACCCCTCTGTCTAAGAATTTCCAAGATGTCCAAAAAGGAGACATTCTCAGAGGGGGACCATGGGGACCCTTCCAATTCATCCAAGTCTGTATCTGAAGTGATGGACTCAGGGGGAGTCCAGATGGTTCCTCTTACATCTTTTCTTCTGAGGGACCTCCTCTGAGTGTTCGGCAGACATTTTGGAAGAAGTGGGGTCACCCAATGGGGCGTCCTGGGGCATAGGTTCCCTAAGCTTGGAGGCAGGAGGAGGGTCAAAGGCAGGCACAGGCACCGATGGAGAAGGAGCCAATGGAGCCAAGGGTGGAGTGGTCTCAGGAGACAGCATGCTCCTCATCACCTCGAAGGTGCCACAGTCCCGAGTCGAAGGATCTAGCCCGAAGGTCTCCTGTGAACTGAGAGCGACGGCTCTGAGGCTGATTTGGGAGCCGAGCTCACCTGTGCCGAAACTCCAGGAGGGAGAGCGGGATCAGACAAAGGTCCGATGCCACTTCCCCCCCTCTGAGTCGGCGAGCAAGCTTCGGCTCCCAGATCCCTCAATGGACTGAGACATCGAGGAGATTGGAGCGGGTGTCAGTTACGATAAGGGAGAAGTAACCAGAGCCGACAGTTCCACCACCACAACCTCCATGCACTCCAGCGCAGAGCTCAAGAGAGTCAGAGGAGGAACCAATGGAAAAGCTGGATGGGCTGAAGGAGCCAATTCCTTATGGGCTGGGCTCGATAGTAATTTGGCAAGTGCCTGTGACTTGAGGAGCCTATTGACCACTCTCTCCATGTCATGATCCAAAAGCCTGGAGGACTGCGAGGAGTTAGAAGAGGACCGGTGACTGCCCACTCCAGATTGCAGCAAAGGAGATTGTGGAGCAGAGCGTACCGGCTCCAAAGAAGGAGACCTTGTTCTTTTATGGGTTCGGATTGGCTCCGAGGACACTGATAGAGCCGTCGGAGACTTAGCTTTGTCTGCGCCAACACTGGGAGCCGACAGAGGCAAAGGTTTCACAGTGGATTTAGACTGTTCCAAACTCGGAACTGATGGCTCAGTGGATTTTTCAGACAATTTTGCGGACTGAGGACCCTGAGATGAAGAATCTTGAAGGTTCTTCAGAAGGCCATGCAAAATTAACTTGTTCTTTCTCTCCTGCAGGACTCTGGAACTAAAAGCAAAACAGACAGAGCATGAGTCCTGCAGGTGAACAGCCCCTAAACAGTACACACAACTCGTGTGCCAATCCGTAAGGGACATTTTTTGGCAACACAAGTCGCCTTTTTTGAACCTAGAGGGTTTTGACTGTTTGGACATTGTGGATAATTAGACAAAAAAAATTACCACAGCGAGAAACAAGGCTATAACAGCTAACAGCACACAACAACTAAAAAACTAACAAGGCTGTAACGGCTAGCCCAAACAACAAGAAAGGATATCTTTTTTTTTTTTTTTTTTTTTTAAAGGGAAGAAAAAAAGAAGAAAGGGGGAGAGCCTCTAATTTAAACAGTGACCCCCTCAATAGGAGAGCCTCTAACTTAAACGGCTATCTCTGAAAGGGTGAGGAAAAAGAAGAAGAACCCTCTAATTTAAACGGGCTCAAAGGGGAAAGCAAGTCCTGAGGGAGAAAACGACATCCAAAAACACCCAACAGCAAGTAGAAAAAAGGTTGCTAGACTATAAGGGGATAATATAAGCTCTAACAAGGTTAATTCAACAATAAAATCCTGAAAAGGATAACAATATGAGTGAAAAAACTCTAGGTACTTAGCCTGAGCCAGTAGTCGCAATCTCGATGCTGCAAGCAGCAAACGAGATCTGGGTAGCTACCGCAAGGCATGTTGGGATAGGGGTTAGCCTGGAGCCAGTATAAGCTCTTGAGCTTTAGTAAATCGGCCAAGTCAGAGCCGAGGATTGGCTCTGAACCCAACTAGCAAAAATGAAGGCGAGATTGGACAACATAACATAAATCCTTTCTACTTTCTATTGCCTAAGTCGTTGTGCAAATGTTTTTGTGTTCTGGAGTTATTATTAAAAAAAAAAAAAAAAAAAACAGCTGCTTAACAGCAATTTTTCTAAACTCATGCATATTATCTAGGCACTCCCTTATTTTCTCTTTAGCAATCTGCAGTTGCACCTCTTCGTGTTCTGTGAGATTCCCCATATTTTGTAATACTTTAACCTTTGTCAGCCCTTCAAAATAATTCTTATCACTTTTTAACCAAATCTCTTTTTCTTTTATTTCCACTTTCATTTTATTCCACTGACAAGCTATAACTTATGGAGTACTTTGTATCTTCCAGAATAACTCCTGGATAATTTCCACTACCCATTCCATAAATTGCTCTTTTTTAACAGCTGGGTGGCGAAGCACAAGTGTCTCATCTTTACTTCATTACCCTGCATTTTTATCTTAGCAATTATTGGTGCATGATCTGAAATAGTTATTGGATGTGTATCAAAGTTTCAATTTAATGGACTGGTTCCTGTTTAATATAATTTCTGTCAAGTCTAGTCCAGTTATTGCATCTTGGAGGAATAATATGCAAATTCTCTCAAAGTCCCTACTACTGAAGCCACATCTTTCATACCAAATATTTTCATAAATTTCTTCAGAAATCTACCCTCTTTTGTTATATTTTGCTTTCTAAGTCCCCCGGATACATCCTCATTGTTGAAAATCAAATTCCAGTCCCTACCTATATTCCCTGCTGAAAGTTAATTACTCCTCCTCAAAATTTTAAAGCTCCATAATAGCAGTTTTAGGTGGAATGTAATAAATACATGCCAGCATAATCCTCATTCCCTAACAGTAACCCCTTAGTACTACAAATCTGCCATTAATATTTTTTTTCCTCTTCTGTCACTACTGGAGCTTCTCTCTTCTTCTTATTTCAGCTTTTCCCGGTTAGGGGTCACCACAGCGGATCAATTGTCCGCTCATGATTGGCAGCAGGGTTTTTACAGTGTCGAGTTGCCAGCCCGGCGCGCAACCTTCCACAGAAGGCACACACATGCATGCACTCACACCTACGGCCACTTTAGAGTGTCCAGTCCACCTACATCAAGTCTTTGTGATGTGGGAGGAAACCGGAGCACCCAGAGGAAACCCACGCGACCAGAGGGAGGACATGCAGACTCCACACAGAAGGCACCCCAGCCAAGGATCGAACCGGAGAACCTCTTGCTGTGAGGCGGCAATGCTAACCACTACACCATTGTGGCCGCTCTACTACTGGAGCTTCTCTAACACTTAATATATGTATTCCTCTTTTCCTTTGTCCTTGATATTCTGCAGAATATCCATCCTGAAATCCTTTATCTATCAAATTCACATGGTCAGTTCTTTACAAATGTATCTCCTGTAGCATTTCTCCTACTTGCACTCTGCATTTCTTATATAGTTAAGCACTCTTTCCTTTTTGTCTATACCTGTGAGCCCATTGACATTCAAAGATAATACAAAAAGTTTCACCATTATGGTAAGAAGTCATTATTCCCATTTATTATATATTGCAGCTTTTTTAAAAGTCTGTCTTCAGCTTTTGTGAAACATGCACCCATTAATGTTTGGCAAGTTAATTCTTTACACATTTTTATCATCAGCATTGGAACCTATGTCACATTTTATAAGACTTTTTGTTTTTATAAAAACCCCTAAAAAAACACCTCATAACGTAGTAACAATACAAACACATATAACTATGTACATCTGCAAATAATGAAGTTTAATCGTCCTAATAGGAACATTTGTGCCAGACAGCTGCTAATACATGCCCTAATTAACTTGAAATTGAGGTTATCCATGCGAAGAGTCAAGTTATTGCCTGTGCTTCTACTTACTCTACCTAGTATCTGTTCTCTTTTTATCTTTACTCCTCTTTATCATATGTGAAAACTACTTGCTTACTTTCAGGAATCATTAGGGTTAAGGCTTGAAGAAAAAAGTTATATAAACACCATAACATTCCATGTGTGTTGTCCATCTTCGCCTTCATTTTTACTAGGATATGTTTGATCCAATCCTTGGATCCGACTCGGCCTTATATACAAGCTCGAGGTCTTCCACTAGCTCATGGCTAAACCCTATCCCAGCATGCACTAGGAAAGTTCCCCAGATCTTGTTTGCAGTTATAATAAGAGAATACAAAACAAAGGTAGTTTAATACCATAGACAGCAATAAAGAAGGTCAAAGAATAATGGCATCCAATTGCATTAACTCAGTCTTCCAGGAGTAAAAATCCAGGGAAAGGAGGGTTGGATGTAAGAAAGAAGGCGAAGATGGATAACACACATGGAACATTATGGTGAGTACATAACTTCTTTATGTGCTGTTGTCCTGTCTCACCTTCTTTCTTACCAGGATGGGACAGCGTCCCTAGCACCATCTTTCTTGGGTGGCTCAAGGGAGTATATTCTTCAGAATCGTGGAACCAAAAGAGGCCCTGTTCCTGGAGGCCAAATCAACTTTGTAATGAGTAACAAAAGTATGTGGTCTTGCCCACTTTGCTGCAGCACAAATGGTATCAATTGGTAGTCTAGCCAGAAAGGCGGAGGAGGCTGCAATGGCTTTTACAGAGTGGATTTAACTCTATAAGGAAGATCTCTGTTTTGAGAATTATAAATGAAGGTTATACAATTTGAAAGCCATTTTGAAAGTGTCACTTTAGAGACTGGAGTGCCTTTCTTCGAATCTGAACAAGATATAAACAGTTGGTCAGATTTTCTGAAGTTCTTAGACCTGTGTAAGCAGAAACATGATTGTCTATGCACATCCAGTTGGTGCAATATGTATTCGGCTTTATTCTCGTAATTTGGATAAAAAGACTTACACCTCTATGGATTGGTTAAAATTTGATTCTGAGCATACTTTTGGCAAAAAGCAAGTATTTGTTCATAAGGAGACCTTGTCTCTATGGAACAGAAAGTAGAGGGGCTTTATTGACAAGGCTTGCAGCTCTGACACTCTTCTACCAGAAGTAATAGCTATCAAGACAATAGTTTTCCATGTCAAAAATTTGAGTTCGCAAGATGATGCTGGCTCGAATGGGGGAAAACTTAAACGAGATATGATAAAATTTAAATGCCATGGTGCTGGAGGGTTTTTGACAGGTGGTCTTAACAATAAGGTACCTTTATGAATGGCTTTGCATAGTTTGTGAGACAAAATATAGAGGCCTGATTCACTTAAATGGAAACTGGATATCTCTGCTAGCTGAACTCTAATGGCAGCTGCGACTGCACCTTCATTGAATAGTTTTGCCAAGACTTAAGTATGAAATTTACTGGGGCAGAAAATGGGTCAATATGATTATGAGAAGTCCATAATGAGAATCTTTTCCATTTGTTTCTATATATCTTCCTCGTTGAAGCCTTATGAGAAGATATTAGGATGTGTTTAACTGATAAAGAGAGGTTAGGAAACTTAGCTATGGTTGGAATCAGAGCAGCCAAGCTGTCAATTTGAGAGTTTGAAGGGAAGGATGGAGTGCTCCTGATGCATGAGTCAGAATGTCTGGAACTGGGTCCAGAAGCCAAGGCTACTGCCGAAGATGAGGCCACAGGAAAGGGAACCAGATTTGAAAAGGCCAGTATGGGGCGATGAGTATCAAGTCCTTTCCCAAGTAATTGGCTTTCTGAAGAACTTTGGGTATTAATGGAAAGGGAGGAAGAGTGTAGAAGAGACCTGAGGGGCAATCATGTACAAGTGCATTCCTTGGTGACTCCCCCGGAGGGGGGATAAGGGCAAAGTAGCTGCTGCATTTGGCATTCATAGATGTCACAAAAAGGTTGCAGCAAGGCTGGGCACATTTGCGGAAAATCTTTTCCACTACTTCATGTTATAGGGACCACTCGTGAGGCATCAGAATCACTCTGCTGAGTCTGTCTATCACGTTGGATTTCCCCAGGATGTGCGTTGCTATCAGAAAGCATTGGGAGGAGGTCACCCACTGCCATACTCTCAGGCCATCTTGACAAAGGGGGTGTAAGAACTGGTTCCTTCTTGTTTGTTTATGTACCATACAACTGACATATTGTCTGTCTGTATTGCAATAGGTCCCAGCGGAAGAGAGTCCTGGAATGCTTACAATGCCAGTAGGATTGCTCTCATCTCTATAACACTAATGTGCAAATGGGCCTTCTGATCCTGCCAATTGTCTTGGATTGTCTTTCCCAGATAATGCCCCATCCAACCCTACCTGAAAGGTGTCTGTGGTCATTGTGGCTAATGGTTGGTGAGAGGAGTAAAGCCACCAACGAAAGTCTTTTTTGCAAGATTCTGTTATCAATATTTTGTGGGAAATAGACACTTCCTGCATCGACCACTGAGTGGACAGTAGCCACTGGAGAATTCTCATGTACTGACATGCTAATGGGATCAAGGTTATTGCTGCTGCCATGGTCCCCAAGACTTTTAGGACTGTCTTTGCTTGTGCTTTTTTCTTTGTAAGAAGATTTAAAACCTGATGTCGTAGAACCTGCACTCTTTCTGGAGGAAGTTTGGCCATTATCCTTGTTGTATCCAATTTTGCTCCTATAAAAATGACACGCTGAGAAGGCAGCAAGGCAGATTTCTTGTAGTTAATTGTAATTCCTAGGTGAGAGCAGAGCTGCAATGCTTTTATTAGTAGATGCTCGGTGGTGGCGGTTAGGAGCCAGTTGTCTAAATATGGAAACACTCGGAATCCTAGGCACCTCAAGTAAGCCTCGACTACTGCCGTACAGTTGGTGAACACTCTGGGGCTGTTGTGAGGCCAAAGGGCAGAGCTCAAAACTGGTAGTGACCGGCTCCCAGATGAAAGCACAGGTGTCTCCTGGATCACCTGTCCATTCTTATGTGGTAGTACACATCCTGGAGGTCTAGCGAGCACATCCAATCATCTTGTCCCAGAAAAGGGAGTATTCACTGCAGTGTTACCATCTGGAACTAGGACTTTCTTACAGATTTGTTTACGTTGTTGAGATCCAGAATTGGTCTCCAGTCCCCTGTCTTCTTTGGAACTAAAAAGAATCTTGAGTAAGTTCCGGATCCTACTTGGTCTGTGGGGACTGTTTGGATGATTCTTTTGTCTAGCAACTTTTGAATTTCTAACGTTGCCTGTTCCCTTTGACTGGGTGGAACATCTGGAATTTTTTTTATGTTTGGGATGGAATAGGAAAAGAGTATGGAGTAACCTCTGGATATGATGCTTTGTACCCACTTGTCTTTTGTTATTTGTAGCCAGGCTTCTGGGTATAAAGATAAGCAACCCCTGACTGCCTCCAGAGATGGGCAGGCGGGCCTCCCTTCAGGAGCACTGAAAGGGCTTACCATAGAAAGATTCTCTGTTGCCATGATTCTGCGGATCCCCCTCTGCTGCGTGGTTGGCATCTTCCATTACTACTTCCCCTCTGCCCCTGGGGGAAGATTCACCATGTATGTCCTAGAAAGCTCTCTGGCATTTTCGAAACCACATTTTTCCACTTTTTTTTATCTTTGGGATATGGTCTGGTAGGTAGGGAAAAACTGACTCCTACGGCAGAGTCTTTCCTTCTTGTGCACACCTGGTTAGTGTGTCCTTGACTTTGGGCCCAAACAGAGATGGGACATCAAATGGGGCATTCACAAAAGAAGATTTAAAGGGTTCCGTGAAGTCACACAAGTGCATCCAAGAATGCCTGAACCTGCTGCCCTACTCGCTCCATCTGCTACATAAGAAATCAGTCTCATGGAGGAGTTGAACACTGAATTTAAGGTAGAGGGTTGACAGGAAACTTTATCTGACACCCCTTGAGTTACTGAACCTTGGGGAGTATCTCCTAACTCTTTCAGGAGATCTCTCTGTAATCTAGTAAAGTGGGTCAGGTAATTCAGTGATCTAAGAGCAAAAGTCACTGAAGAAAAAAATGTGCTTTCCATACCTGTCCATTATGCGAGACTCCTTGTTTGGTAGATGAACCGAAGATGATGTCTCTGAGAGTTCCTTCTTGGTGGCTGCTGCCACCACCATAGCATGTACGTGGACTCCCTTAGTTAAAATGTTTTTGTCTGAGGGGGAGGTGATAAACTTATCTGGCCTCTGAGGAACAGGTTCCACCAAATCTGGAGACTACCACTAAATACAGAAGTTTGTTGAAAGGTGGAAACACCCTAGTGGAGGAAGGGTGAGATTCAAAGGCCTTCAGGTACATGGACTCCTCTGCTGAAGGGTTAGTGGACTTCCAGCTGCCTCTCTGTTTAAGTATTTCTAAGATGTCTCCAAAGGAGACATCATCAAGAGGTAACCATGGGGACCCTTCGGTTTCATCGAGGTCCATATCCAAAGTGACGGACTCCTCTGGGGAGTCTAAATGCTTCCTCTTACACAACCTCTTCCGAGGGACCTCTGCAGAGGGGTACTCTGGAAAAGTTTCAGAAGAGTGGGGCCACCCTGTGGGGCATCCTGAGGCCTAGGATCTCTGCATCCCTGTGGATGCAAAGGTATAGAGGCACACAACGGTGTCTTTGGGGGAAGAACATCCAGAGGTGACAACAGAACTGCCTGTGGAGACAGCACTCTCCTCATAACCTCAAAAGCCCCCTGCCCCTGATCCAAGGAAATCCCTGGAGCCTAAGAACCCAAGGGAATCCCCAGAAATCAAGGAGGACAGCTCCAAGGCTGAGGTAGGAGCTGAGCTCACCTGAGCAGATAACCCGAGAGGCAAGTTCGGATCCGACAACTGTCTGATCCGACTCACCTCCCCAGACCTGACCAGAGAACGTTGGCTCCTAGACTACTTGAGCTCTGATGGAGCCAAGGATGTTGGAGCAATGATCGGATCCAAAGATCCCATAATAGGTCTCAGTTCCGATGATTCCACCAACATTAGCTCCAAACATTCCAGCTCCGATGCCAGATTGGAGGAGGAATCGAAGCAGAGGGGGGAGGATATGATCGGATCCGAAGCCCTCAGGGTTGGATCTGATAACAGCTTGGCCAGCTCCAGTGTCCTTAAAGTCTCTGTACCACGCGATCCATGGCATCGTCGGATAGGCTCCTGGAGGACTGAGTGGAGGAAGCTGGAGACTTGGTAGGCTGGAGTATAAGTGATCTAAGAGTAGGGGAGAATGGCTCCAAGACGGGACCAGCTCCGCAACTTGAACTCCACCAGCACCGAGACTGATGGTGCCAGAGCAGTAGATTTCTCGGATCCAGCAGCCTTAGGATCCGGTGTGGACATTTTTGTAATCTTTTTGGAAGGCTCTGATGGAGCACTGAAAGATGACTATCTCTTCCCAGACTTGTCTGATCTTGAAGAAGAAGACTGGTCAGACTTTGATCAACCTGGACCTTCTTGTATTGCTTCCAAGAAGGGTTTTTTTAAAGAGACTTCTTAGTATTAATGTGTTTTTCCTCTCCAGAACAGTCCTGCAATTAAAGGAATGACAAACTGAGCAAGACTCCTGGAGGGCAGAACCTAGGCAATATACACAAATAGTGTGTCTATCAGTTAGGGACAATTTCTCTCCACATTTCTCACACTTTTTTACACCCGAGGGTTTTGAAACTTTAGAGGATATTCTGAAAAAGGGATAGTAACACGAAAAAAAGGCTAGAACAGTTTATTTTTTTTTAACAACAACAACAACCACAACAGTAGTTAAACAATCAGCTACAATTGTAAAATAGAAGAAAAAGGGGAGGGCACAGCCCTCTAACTTAAACGGGATATGCCCAGAAGAGTGAAAGAAGGAGAAGCCATCTAACTTAAATGGGCTAAGGATGAAGCAGTTCTCTAACTTAAACAAACTGACTTTAAACAATTTTTGAGAAAAAACTAAGGTAAGAAGAGCCCTCTAACTAAAATGGGCTATTAAAAGTGTTAGGTGGAGGCCGGGATAATGAAACATAAGGCCTAATGGATAACTACGGCCAACAGCAAAAAAAAAAATAGGCAGAACAAGCAGAAATAACAAAACTAATACCAAACTAGTTATCTACAGCATTAATAATTAAGAATAAACAATTTTAACAATAGTATCAATAATGAACAGTATACTTAGCCAGAGCCAGTAAAATGAGCACCCAATCTTGTTTAGTGGCAAACGAGATCTGGAGAGCTTTCCTAGTGCATGCTGGGTTTAGCCACGAGCTAATGGAAGACCTCTAGCTTGTATATAAGGTCGAGTCGGATCTCAGGATCCGATCCGAAGCCATCCTGGTAAGAATGAAGGAGAGATAGGACAACAACACATCCAGCATTCTGTCTTTTATTGCCCTATTATCAGCATGGCTTCATGGAAAAGTAAGAGGAAAAAAAAAGAAAAATGCAGTCGTCTGTTGCAGCCTGAAAGACAAGCTGAAACATTTATTGTTAAAAGAAAACTTTTCATTATATTTGACATTCTCAAATTTACTTGTTTCTGCTTCAAATTTATTTAATTAAGTAAAGGGTCTTAACCCAGACATTCTCCTATGCAAAAGTAAGAGAAAACATATTAGCTCTATGCACATTATGATCTGTGCACTTTACACACCACCCCCCACCAGAACAACCCAATATTTAAGCCCCTTAACTTAAACATGCCTTTGTTCAGCTTTTCTTCTCTTTCTACACTGCAATGCCTATGTTTCTAAATATAAAAAAGAGGAAAATGAAGGAAAAAGAAAAGGCACCTGTTTAACTTAATAATTCTATTACCAACAAGAACAACTAAAAATAATTTACTACAAAATACACAATTTATATTTTTGAAAAGTTTCCTATAAATACTGTTAAGAAAATAAACTGTTTACTTACAGTTACCTTTTTCCTTTCTCCTCCCCTCCCCTCAGAGTCCTCCCAGACGTTAATGACATGAAGTGAGGCAAATGATTTTCAGCCCTTCATAAGTTTTACAAAGTCAACACAGGTTTGCTCTTTCCATATATTCTTATGCAGTCGTATTATACAAATGTGACTGATGGTCATTTATTCAGTAATTTCTGTGCTGTATATCCTCCTCCTGTTCATCTTCAATTCCTAACTCCATATTTCGGTTCAGTTTCACAGTGCTCCCATTTCTTCTGATCAATGCCTTTGCTTTTCTTTTCCTCTCAAGTATTTTCATTTGGAATAGTGGAAAAGGTTTCACTGGCAAAATCTCTCCATGTGCTTTAGTATCAAAAGAATGAGAAGCAGAGTTCCCTTCTGCTTGCTGGCTCATTTTTTGTTGGACACATTTCTGCATTTCCCTCTCGAACTGCTCTGTATCAGAAAATGCCTTTGATCCTCCAGGAAAAAAATATTCTGAAGACAGCTGAATACAGCAGCAGCATGAATCAACATTCCCTGATTATTGGGATAAATTTGTTTCTCTTCGGCCTGGTTAACAGTGAATACTTATTTTCCACAAACACTGCTGTCTCCAACTTTTAATACTTTGCTCTTTTGCCACAGTTTTATCAAGATCAACTCTTTCTGCTGGTAGGTTTGCATCTTTACCAATAAATATGTTTTGGCTTCTTTCTCAGGTTTAGAGGATACCAGTGGTGGCTGGTGACTTCAAATTAAAGGGGGGCTGCAGGAGACAGCTGAATGGGTGGGGCCAATGGGAAGGATGTGGCCAACTAGAAAGGGGTGGAGTTATGCTCAAAACCACAACTGGAACTTTAATTAAATACACTACCCTGGGTGCCAAACCATCATTACGAGGGTCCAATCAAGACAAAATGAAGTGTAGAAGAAAAAAATATTTCAATGCATTGGCTACATGACAACTTACTTAATATCTATATGGAAACAAAAAGGTTGTGAGGCATGAAAAAATAAATTACTTTTTAAATACATTACCGGAATGCCAGTCAAAATCAAGTATATATAAAAAAAAAAAAACAGCACTCAACTCAAACCACTTTTCCTTGCACTGCAGTTATTATAATTTATATTTAGCTTTATAAAATTACCAAGTAACATGCTGAAAGTAGCAATCTCTGTGATACCCCCACTTGTAAAAATGTTTCTTATCCAAAATGGACCTGCTGCCTGACAACTATCTATTTGTTTCATGGGGAAGACATGATCAAAGTCAAAAATGAAGAGCAAACACGAAACAAGCTCAAGATAAATTGCTTAAAGGATTACTGCACAAGTTATGGACCACACATGATAGATTGGCATTCTGTTTAGTTTATGGGTAAAGCCTGCAAAGATGACTGCAAGTCTCCAACAAATGTAATGAGCTTTTGAAAATACTGTAATCCTAGAAAAAAAGAGAAGCGACTCCGCTAAAGAACACTCAGCAAACAGCAACAAATGTGAAAAAACAGAAGAGCATTGCACCACAAATGCTAAAACCAAGCTGAAACTTCAAACTGAAACTTCACAGTGCATTGTTCACAAATGTAAAGAACAAAATAGCATTTCACCACAAACGTTAAAACCAAGCTGAAACTTCAAACTGAAACCAGGTTGGACTGGTTATCAAAAATCATACAGTTTATTTCTTCGTGAGCTGTGTTGCCATTTTTGTCTGTCAAACCTTTTTGCAGCAATTATAGAATCTTATGTTTTCGTTTTGATATGGTTTTAGACTGATTCCGTTTTCAAATGAGAATGGAAGGGATGGCAAAGAAGGAGAAAACAATTTGTTTTTATTTTCTGTTTTAAACTTCTTTTGAATATATGATTTTTGATAACCAGTCCAACCTGGTACTTATTTTTACTTTTTATCTCTCATTAAAGGAATAAAATAATTTTATTAGTTGCATAATAAAAAGTTTTAGCTTTAAGGAATAGTGTTCGCAGCAATAGCTTGGAGGTGTATACAAGATGATTTATTTTGGTTGGCTGTGACTTTCCATTACGTGGAGTCAGCCCTATTGGATGATGCTGATTTTTAAACACTGGAACCCGGATGATTCATTGAATCTGAAGAAGGCCTGAATAGCTGAAAGCGCTTGTCCATCTGTTTTTACAAGAAGGGTTCTTTCTCACATTTTATGCTTTTTCGTGAACAATGCACTGTGAAGTTTCAGTTTGAAGTTTCAGCTTGGTTTTAGCATTTGTGGTGCAACGCTCTTCTGTTTTTTTTACACTACTGTAATCCTGTCCTTTATTACAAATACTGGCATATGCATTTCAATACCTAAGGCTTATACGTTATCTAGTTATGTAACTATTCTATGCATGGCAACAACGAAAAGGCTTTTAATGTTGGTCATTTTTTAACAGTATGCTTATTAAAGCTTACCTGCATCTTACAATCTCTGACAAGCTTACCTGATGGTCATTAAAGCATTGCTACTTAAACACAGAGCAACAGGGCACTGTGACAGCATGCATTTTCTGAATAATAAGAAGCATAAATCAACACTATAAAAATATGACAGAAAACCAGAACATTCTGCAAAATCAAGGACAGATGAAAAGCCGCGGCCTACCTTGGATGGGGGAATACTCTGCACACTTACAGTGCATAACTGCTCCTTGCCTTGCTTGGACACATCCAGAGCCACTATAATGGGGAGTGGGGTGCAACAAGTATGTCACAATTTGAAATGTCTCTGGCTGACGGTGATGGCTCTGTCACTCATACCTCTCAACCTCAGAGCAAGAAATGTGGACAAAGTCGTACATAGAAGTGGGACACAGGCCCAAAAATAAGGACAATTTTTAAATATTGCTCTTATAAACTTAGGTCTTGCATTAGTATGAATTTTCTGAAGGGTATGAAATCTGAAACTCAAATGTCTGCCATTATTTTCTAACTTCAATCTTTAACGATTTGCCACTAATCTGCCAGGAAACCACAATTTTATGAAAAACAGGCCAAAAATGTGATGCAAAAATATAAAATTGCCACACAATACAGCTGGGAACCTGTCAAAGAAGGGACACCTTTTTAATATTAGTACTGTTAACTTGAGCAGCTGACAAAATAAGACCATCTACATGCATTTCTGAAATAAAAGTAATCTATACCTCTGATCATTACAGTAATTTATAATTGTAAACCCTCCACGTTTTCTTCCAAAATTGCCATTTTGCAGATGTGGAGGGATTATTAGGGGGAGAGCAACATTTTGAGGCAAAACTGGAGACAGTTGAGAGATTTGGATATTCCTAATTCTATAAAGCGATTTATTTGCACATACCTGTCAACCTCTTAATGCAGGAAATCTGGACAAAGCCAAATATATTGGGGGATCATACAAACAGTACTAAAAATTGCTCCTCTATAAACTTAAGACAGTTGATAGAATAACAGGTATTGCTTTAGCATGCATTTTTCTGAAGGTTATGACGTCTGAAACTCAATGTCTATCATTATTTAGTGACCTCATTCCTAAATGATTTGCCAGAAAACCACAAATTTTATGAGGAACAAACCAAAAATAAGAAGCAAAAATCTATTAATTCTGCAAAAATCTGGACAGTTGAGAGGTATAGTTCAGCCGGGGCTGTCTGAGTTTGCTGTCCTTCTCCCCCCACAAAATCATAGTCGAATGGAGTCTCCCCCTTGCAGCCATTCCAATGTCCCATTCCTTGTTTATTTTGCCCCATTTACCATAAACACTGTAATGTGCATACTGCTTTACTTCTGCAATGATTTGGATTTCATTTGAAAGTTTTATTTTGCATTTTACAGCACAAACCCTAATAGATATCTGCTAAACAAAGCAATGCTGTCTAACAATGAAAACAGATTTAGCATTAAAACTTCTCTGCCCTTGAAACTCACATTCATTAAAACAGCAGTGAAACCCACATTCAAAGAAACTACATTTTGCCAGTGGCAGATAAAGATTAACTTTGGGCTGTTTTCAAATCAGGCCCCTTGAACACGAAACACACACATGCTCTTTGATACACCTTCCTGACTGCATTAAATTAGATTCCTTGTACAATACAGTACAGTTGTTAGAGGGCATTTTAAATTTGTTTTGAACATTTTTCCAGTAAACAATGAAACAAAATGCATGCACCAATAATGACAAAACTGCTCAATTCAGAACATTTCCATCATAAAAGTCTACTCAAACTTCTACAGTCCACCAATATCAGTAAATATGCACAATCTCTGAAGAAGTAAAAGTCATCTAAATAATTCCACATTAAAGAAATCTGTAACTAATGAAGAGGCTGCTGCTAGCAAACAACTGTATATGTCATTGTTTCATCTACAAATAAAGTGACTGTTGCCCTTGAGGAATAAATTGCCTATGTTGCATTAAAATAAATGATAAGCTAGTAATATCGCAATAGGGAATGGATGGCAAACTGATAACAGGTTCCTAGTTACTAGGTATCTTCACCAAAAAGGACTGCAGCATCCACCCCCTTTACAACACAGTACAGTATCAGAAATGCATCTACCTACTGTGGGAGTAGAACCCACAGCCTTCTGCATCAAAAGTAAGTACACTACCTGTTGTGCTATTAATGCAAGCAGACTTAGCATAAGCAACACTAAACTTTTGTTCCCCTGCAGCTCTCAGCTCCTTGTAAAATCTACTCGACACTCATCTGTTTCTCTGAACTTTGCAGCACAAGAAATCTGGAAAAAGCCAAAATTTATTGGGGGGGACGACAAAAGCCCAAAAACCAGGGACACATTTTAAACATTGCTTGTATCATGTTTCATACGTGCTAGAATAAAATACTGTGTTACCACCATACATTTCACTGCCAGGTCTTGACCCCAGGGGACCCTGTGCAAAATAGTCAGAGCAACATACCACTATGCCAAATCAGCTCTTTTGTGAAAGAGAGGAAGACTGAAACTTAAATGGCTACCATTTAGTGAATTCAGTTCTCACCATAGCTGTCAACCTCTTAGCACAAAACACCTGAACAAAGCCAATAATGAGGGAATACAGCCCCCAAACATATTCAGTGTATTCAGTTCTCACCATAGCTCTCAACCTTGGCACAAAAAAACCTGGACGAGCCAATAATGGGAGAATACAGCCCCAAAAATAGGGACAAATTTCAAATATCCATGTTATAAACTTAGAAAATTGCTAGAATAAAAGGTTTTGTGTTACAATGTACTTTCTGAAGAATATGAAGTCTGAAATTCAAATGCCTGTTATTTTTATTTAGCATTTGTTAACCAGGAAAGTCTGACTTGGAACAAAAGCCAATTTTCAGCAGAGCAGGGAGAAACACTCCAGACACATATATTTGTAAGCTGCGAGGACATGCAGACTCCACACTGAAGGCACCCCAGCCAAGAATCAAACCAGAGAAACTGTAGCTGTCAGGCAACAATGTTACCAGTGTACCACTGCACTACTGACTTTGCAAGGAAAAACAAACATACAGAAATCACAGCTTTTATGAGGAACAGAACAAATATGAGACAAAAATCTGCAATTTTTTTTACAAATGGTGGTGGGTAGGGAATTCAGACCCTTGCCAGCTGCACCCAAGGTACAGGTTTCAAGCCAGAGTATTCTCTACCTACCACCATGTGTCCTCTCTAGTCACCAGTACACGCACACACACACACGCACACACACACACACACACACACACACACACGCACACACACACACACACACACACACACACACACACACACACACGCACACACACCCATAACCTAAATCCAGTCTCCTCCTCAGTAGCAGCAGTCCTGAATCCACTAGGCAGTCTTCTGCTCAGTAGCAGCAGTCCTGAATCCCCTCCTTAGCCCACGCAAGCTAATGGCTGGTTTCCGGTTCTCCTGGCCGGCTGGTTTGCCAGCGAGAGTAAGGCTGGAGGCTCCAGCCTGCGAGCAATGCAGTCCGGTGTCCTTCCATTCTGTACTGTCATCACTGTACAGACGTCTGGGCTGCAGGGCAGAGATGCCTTTCTCCTCTATCTGGACTGCCTAACACAGCAGTCTGGAGTTCTGTAAGTACCAGGAGCTCCAAGCATGCATGCTTGGAGTTCCGGTTCCGGGACTCATGATTTTTTTTTTCTTTTCTTCTTTCTTTCTACGGGTGGGGCGAGCTGCAGTCTTGCAGTCCTATAGCACAAGCCACCCCTGGAGGATACACACGGTGTGCCCTTTTAATTAACAGTTCCTGGAATGCCCATCTAGTTGCTTATTTGACTGTTCCTTCTAATTTCTCTGGTAGAGCAGAACATTTCAGATCTTTCCCTATGTACTCTGTCTCTAATTCTATTTTTTGAAACATCTGTTCTTAAGCAGTCTCATACTCAGACAGCCTTTTCATTTTGACTTCTGATTTTTGCAGTTTTACAAGCTTGTCTGAATATGTTTGAAACTTCAACCATTTTCCCAGCCTTTTGTTATTTTAGCTGATATACTCCTTCAGTGCTTTGCTTATTTTAATCAACTCTGAGCACATTTTACTTATTTTTTCTTTTAGCTTACTGGAAACCATGTCTTGCACTAAACCTGAAGACTGAAGTGCTTTTTGCTGAACAGCTGCAGGATTCTTTCTAAACAGCACTTTCTCTTCACTTTTTTCTAGTTGGTTTTCTTTCGCGCTCTCTTAGTTTCTTCTTTGCAGGCATCCAGGCAGTGTACTTACTAGCTAATAACTGGATTTTACTCAATCTGTCAACATTTCTTGCTTCCTTTTCTCAACTTCTATTTTCACACGGGGAGAGCTGAAATTAAGCTGTTCATCAGTGTGCAGCCTTCTTGGAAAGTCCATTGTTTCTGTATGGTTAAGTACTATTTTGTAGTTAATGGGCCAGGATTTGAGGGAGTTTATTTTTTCTTTTATTTATTTATTTTTTACAGTTGAGTTTCATTTGTAGAGTGGTTACTAAAGCCAATGTATTGAAGAGAGAGAAGAAGGAGTTGGTGGTTGATTAGTTCAAAGGCTTTTGAGAAGTCAAAGAACATTCCTCCTGTCAAGTTACCTTTGTACATACTGAGGAGAATGGCATCAGTTAGGCACCAAAGTGTTGTCACTATACTGCGACCTGCCCGGAAGCCATGCTTTTTTAGGTTAATAAGATGGTATTGCTGAATGTAGCTTGAGAGTTGAATATAAATGATTCTTCTCTAGCACCCTGAAAAGATTTGGAAGGATGGAAACAGGATGGAAGTCTGAGGTGTTCTGACTTTTAGATTGTTTGGACAGGGAGTAATGAGTGCTATTTTCCAGATGTATGGCATTATATTTTGTGCCAGGCAAGGGTTAAATATGTGATGAAGAGGCTGGGGTTAGAAGTTCCCTGCAATGGTATAAAAGTAAGGGAAAATACTGTCTGAAAAGGGGTGGAGTCTGTGGTCATGTTTTCAAGTAGGTTCCTGATTTCTTTATGTCAGTTTTTTTTTAAGTAAAAAAGAGGAGGGTGAAGGAAGGGGGCTCTGGTAGAGAGGACAGGGGAGTGCAAATGCCTTTGATAGCCTAGGAAGGGTCACTGAATTCTTTGACAAAGTCAGAGCAAGTCAGTGGTCCTTGATTACTCTGAATTATGTTTAGAGTGAAGTTACTGTCAGAAGATTTGCATCCAGTGTTTACAGTGACCTCATGCCAGAGATGTTTATGTTTACTAAAGAGAGAAAGTTGTTTGGATTTGAGATGACTTGATATGCATATTTTCACATTTGCATTCAAATTTTCATAACTAGTTGAGGTTCATGCAGCTGAAGGACATACTGTAAAATCTCATAGTGAAGACAAAAAAGTATGTTTTTATTTATTTGGTTTGTTTATTTATTTATACATTTGTCAGTGATGTAGGTACACCACTTCAAAAACCCGTTTCAGGCACAACCCAGGCCAAAAAGGAAAACAGAACAAGTTACAATATGTCATCGTAGTATTTACAGTGCAAAACATATGCACAAAAAATAAGCTACCAACTTTGTTTCAACAAGAAATATCCACATAATAAAGCTTTACAAACTTTTAACTCAGAAGACCAGGGAGAGAGAGAGGTCACACATACTTAAGCAAGAACTTGTCAAATATGAGAGGAATAGCTACCATGAGGAATCAGTAATAAGTATTGTTACTGTCCATGTAGAATGTAGTACACTGGCGGGATATTCCTAGTTACTTATCAGTTGTTATAAAGCAAGGAATAGCTACCATGAGAAATCAGTAGGGCAGTATTGTTACTGTCCATGTAGAATGTAGTACACTGGAGATATTCCTAGTTACATATCACTTGTTATAAAGCTATACAGTATTTCCATATTTACATTAATATTTCCCAAGCTATGTGAAATAGAAAGTATTACATGGTATCAGATGAAAATATAGATGATAATTGAAGAAAACTACCACAGTAACTTGCACTATAAATTTTAGGTTGAGAGATACTGAATGTTTACACTGATAACTTTTAAACTAGATATAATGTTTCATATTTCTGTAAAAATCTCAAAAACAAACACCCGGAAAGGAGTTGCTTACTGCCATACTGAATGGTCAAGTCTAGCTGAGCAAAAGTACTACTGACACTGTGTGTCTCAGCACTACTGATACCGTGTCTCAGCAGTACTGATACTGTGTGTCTCAGCACTACTGATACTGTGTGTCTCAGTACTACTGATACTGTGTGTCTCAGCACTACTGATACTGTGTGTCTCAGTAGTACTGATACTGTGTGTCTCAGCACTACTGATACTGTGTGTCTCAGCACTACTGATACTGTGTGTCTCAGTACTACTGATACTGTGGGTCTCAGTACTACTGATACTGTGTGTCTCAGCACTACTGATACTGTGTGTCTCAGCACTACCGATACTGTGTGTCTCAGTACTACCGATACTGTGTGTCTCAGCACTACTGATACTGTGTGTCTCAGCACTACGGATACTGTGTATCTCAGTACTACTGATTCTATGTGTCCAGGTTCTACAGTTTCCAAGATAGCAAACTGATGTGATGACTTTAAATGCAGTAGTAGGATGAGATAAGGGAAACGTTAGGACAGAAGTGGGGTTTAGTTGTTCAAATGGAATTGTTACAGAGGACAAAGATTCTAGGGGGCACAGGCAGCAGGCAATAGTGCTGAACTGAAGGGGAAGTACGGTACAAATGTAAAGGGCGCAAGATGTGAATTAATGACAATGGGGTTAGGTTATCACCACCAAGACAGACAGACAGAGACAGACATACAGACAGACAGACAGACAGACAAACAAATACTTTGGAATTGGAGAATGCTGGCAGCTAATTAGTGTTAGCAGTGTTTAGGTAAGTTTAGGATCTGGATGTCAGCTCTGAATACAGAGCGATGAGGGTTATAAAAGAGAAGATCTTTGGGAAATGTTTGTTTGGTCATAATGTGACTTAAAGGACAACCGCGCCCTCAGAATCAAAAAACATATTAATTTCATCATGGTTTGATGTTTCCTACATTTTAACAGCACTCTGAGACAATTTTGTGCTTTTTAGATATTTTTAGATGCAATTTCTGACTCTGACCACATGGGGTCTGGCATATTGAAAAAAATCAGACTGTTTACTCTGTCTCAACTATCCCAGAATGCATCATTTGTCTCCCAAAAATTGCATCAGATCTGCCACTTTTTCCCTTAAGTTGCAGTGACTTCACTGACTTAACAGGCATTCACTGCAGTCTTCAAATTCACTACTTTTGGTTAAATTGTTATCCTTTTTCAATGACAACTTGAAACACAAGCATTGCAAATGCTACAGAACAGAAAACAAAAGTGCATTTTCTAGTTTTTTCTCCTTTCAAATGCTAAATCGCTTTCTTTTGTGAAGGCTGGAATCTAGTTCTTCAAGGAATCTCCCCTCCCACTTCACACCTACCTTCCCTAGCTGTCAAACAGCCAAGGGTAATTTGAGCCATTATCTGCATGTGATTGACAGCTCATCACAGCAGGTGACCAGACCAATGTATTGTTTGCTAGTCTGCCTTTTCCTCCTTACAGTGGGAGACTTTTTTTGTTGCACTACTCCTGTCAAATTTAAAACCAAGCAACATAGCATTGGCAATAGTTCCCTGCTTTGCAAAGCATCAGTCTGCCACTTATTTTCCCTTCCTGTTTAAATAGCTAACAGATGATACACTATAAACAAATAATTTCAGACCTGCATGACAGCACCCACATGCTTTGAGTCAATATTAAAAAAAAACTTATGGTAATGCATACCAGTTGTAATTTGTTGCACTTTAATTGTGCCAGACATCGTCTTATGCAATAACATGCTGTTACTGTTCACGCATGTTCACTGCAAAATTATCCTCTTTTGTAGCTGTTACTGTACTTCATCAGTAGGGCTCTTCTTAATAGTGACATAAGTCAACTTATTTGGCTGGACTTCACAGTTCCAGCAATGGTCAACTACATATACTGCACCATATATTTGTTTACTCAGAATTTCACCGCTTAGTATGCATGGTCTTACTACATTTTTTGCTTTACAGTATCTCAATTTACAAAGTCTGCACTCTATCCATTTATCTCTATAAATATAACCCTGTATACATTAAGACTGCAGCGTGATGAAGATCAATCACCTATGAAACAGTTTATTTTAATGGACCTTACAAATCTATAGCAATCATATACCATTTAAGGTCAGGTCGATACCTTGGTTCAAATTGATATCCCTGTCTTGCAGTATTTTGACTGTGCCCTGCCATGAGTACTGTTACAATGTGGGGGAGAAGAGCCAAAGGAAATGCATGAGAATTCTCCAATGCAAAGAAATACATGTGTTCAGTGTTCCCAATATTGCATGCATGTACACATCCATATATATCACAGCCTGGAGGAGAAATCATCCTCACTGAAGACACCACTGACAGTGTTTCAGTTTGGATAATGGGCAAAGTAAGCTATATCTATCTATCAGAAGGCATGTAATCACAGTACAAGAGGAAATTAAGTGACAGACTCACACACACACAGACTCACACACACACACACACACACACACACACACACACACAGACAGACAGACTCCACACACACACAGACACACACACACACACACACACACAGACAGACTCCACACACACACACACACACACAGACAGACTCCACACACACACACACACACACACAGACAGACTCCACACACACACACACACACACACAGACTCCACACACACACACACACACACAGACTCCACACACACACACACACACACAGACAGACTCCACACACACACACACACACAGACAGACTCCACACACACACACACACAGACAGACTCCACACACACACACACACACACAGACAGACTCCACACACACACACAGACAGACTCCACACACACACACACACAGACAGACTCCACACACACACACACAGACAGACTCCACACACACACACACACAGACTCCACACACACACACACACACACACACAGACTCCACACACACACACACACACACAGACTCCACACACACACACACACACACACAGACTCCACACACACACAGACAGACACAGACTCCACACACACACACACACACACACAGACACACACACACACACACACACACAGACAGACTCCACACACACACACACACACACACACACACACACACACACACACACACACACACACACACACACACACACACACACACACACAGACTCCACACACACACACACACACACACACACACACACACACAGACACACACACACACACACACACACACACACAGACTCACACACACACACAGACACACACACACACACACACAGACACACACAGACTCCACACACACACACACACACACACACACAGACACACACAGACTCACACACACACACACAGACTCCCCACACACACACACACACACAGACTCCACACACACACTCCACACACACACAGACACACAGACTCCACACACACACACACACACACACACACACACACAGACTCCACACACACACACAGAGACTCCACACACACACACACACACACACAGACTCAGACTCCACACACACAGACACACAGACTCCACACACACACACACACACACACACACACACACACACACACAGACTCCACACACACACACACACACACACACACACACACACACACACACACACACACACACACACACACACAGACACACACACACACACACACACACACACACACACACAGACTCCACACACACACACACAGACTCCACACACACACACACACACACAGACTCCACACACACACACACAGACAGACACACACACACACACACAGACAGACTCCACACACACACAGACACACACACACACACAGACAGACTCCACACACACACACACACACACACACACACACACACACACACACACACACACACAGACTCCACACACACACACTTGCCCCCTTGCTTGCAGTCACACACACACACTTGCCCCCTTGCTTGCAATCTCACACACACACTTGCCCCCTTGCTTGCAGACACACACACACACTTGCCCCCTTGCTTGCAGACACACACACACACACACACACACACACACACTTGCACCCTTGCTTGCAGTCACACACACACACTTGCACCCTTGCTTGCAGTCACACACACACACAATTACACCCTTGCTTGCAGTCACACACACACACACACACACACACACACACACACACACACACACACACACATTTGCACCCTTGCTTGCGGTCACACACACACACCTACACCTTTGCTTGCAGTAACACACTTGGACCCTTGCTTGCATTCTGAAACGCACACTTTGAACTTTATTGCAATCAGAATCTGGACTTTGAAACAGCAATGAAACTGACTTTTGAAGATAATACATGTAGCCATTGGCAGTGTAAACGTAAATTTAGGTTTGTGCTATTTTGAAATCACAGCTGTGTTTCACAGGAATAAATGACAAGTTCTTGAATACACCTCTGTACTGTATACATTTACATTCCTTGTAATATGGAGTCCAGTTGTACTGTGTGCTTTAAAATTACTGTTGTGAATGTTTTTGCTGAAAGCAGTGAAACTAAATGCATGCACCAATAATGGCAATGCTGCCCAGTTCTGAATTCCATCACAAGTAGAGTCAGACTACTAATATAGATGAACAGCCACAGAGAACCGGCATGCATCCCACTCCTTAGGGGCTTCCCTACTTACATAAATCATGCCTACGCTCACTAAATGGTAAAAAGTGCATATATAAAAAACAGAACTGCATAGACTTCACATAATTAAAATAAATTCTCTGTAGTTCCCTCACAAAAATAAAGATTTTACTAAAGTTCAAATATTCAGCAACTAGATGGCTGTCCAGACAGACAGACAAGAAACACACATTTTACATATATATATATATATATATATATATATATATATATATATATATATATATATATATATATATATAGTGCTTGTACAATGCAGTCCAGTTTTAATTTTGTTGAAAACTTTCCTGAAAACATTGAAACAAAATGCATGCACCAATAAAGACAATACTGCCCAATTTGTAACATTTCCATCACAAGACTAGTCAAAATCATGTCTAAGAAAAACAAGCAGCCCTAAACTCAAACCACTTCTCCTTGTACTCCAGTTCTAATTATACTTATATTCAGCTTTATTAAACTACCAAGTAACCAAACCAAGTAATGTGCTGAAACTCGCAATCTCTGTGATACCCCCACTTGTAGAAAAGTTGCTTATCCAAAAAAAAAAAAAATCTGCTGCCTGTCAACAACTATCTACTTGTTTCAAGGGGAAAACAATCACAGTAATAAATGAAAAGCAAACAGGAAACAAGCTCAACCTCAGAAGGAATGGCACCGCCGGAGCAATAATACGTCCTTTATTAAGACCATAGCACGTAAACAAAAATTGTAGCAGCATACAGAGAGATAAAACTAGTATTAGAATTAAGCGCTTTCATCCACCATCATGTGGACTTCATCAGATTCAATTAATCAATACACACCACAATATATACACATTTTGGCACCAATTCACAATAAAGTTTTAAAAGGCAAGTGCTGTACATATAATGAAATATATAATAAACTATTAAAAATCCTAGTAAAACACTACATTCTATAAGCTTCCTACTATTTAATAAATGTGCTTAGTGTCTACAATATAAAATTGTGTTACTACCCTTCATTATTATGTACATTTTATTTCATGTAATTTTTATCTGATTATGACTTTGCCTAGGGTCTGATGAATGGGATCCATAACTTAAAATTAATTGAGGAGTATATGTAATAAATATGTTAAAAAATTCTAAAATACTCTAATAATTGAATATATATTTTTGAAAATTTTTTCCTATGACTATATCATAATAAAATCGGCATAGACAAGTAAAAAAATATATAAATCAAAGCTCTTCAAAAACCATGTAACGTGCAACATATTAAAGATAGAGATACTGAAGTTCGTACCATTCCTTATATAAATATGATTATTTTACACCAATAATCCATACTGAAATATAACAGTATATACATTAAAATAGTATAATATGTACTGATAGTAATCTTCATCCAACATAATACCATTTTATAAAAACGGTTTTAATGTAATGTAATCATTACATCCTGGAAAATTTGATGCATCCGTTAATATTTGCCATTTAGCCTCTCTTTCCATATTTTCTTTGGAAAACTAGTCTGGATCGTTATAAGTTTTATTTTGACTGCTAACCTGATTGATATGCCTACTGAGGACAGCTACCCCTTTTCAGGGATTACTTAGGAGCACTTTGGTTAAGTGTCTTCTGGCAGTCACACAGGTTTGCAGGTGGACATTAAGGGAATCAGTACTAATACTGCCGGATGATATTCATTAGCTCATCATGGTCTTAATCCTCTGAGCTAAATTGGCAAACAGATTCCAATACAAAACAACACAATCACATAAGTACCAGTAAGAGTAGTCACAAAATGCAGCTCATGCATAATTCCTAACCCTTACTTTCACTTCCTAGCTTTTATTCCTGATTGGTTCTCTTGCAAAAATGGCTGGCATGTTGCAAAAGTCCAGGTCATAGTTCAAGTCTGTTAGATGACTATTTTTTTTAATTAAACATAACTGATGTCAGATAATTTTTCTTTTTTAAGAAAATGATGGCTAGCCGTAAGGGACTGGGACATTACTATATTATATTATGATATAGCATTAGCTTTCTTAAAATAAGAAACCAAATAGTCCACAAATAATAAAGTGCACAATAAGCTGTGTCATCCACAGACCAATGTTTATGACTCCATTATAATAAAAGCACACTTTTGAGGGGGTTCAGTTTGTTACCATAGATGCCCTGAAAGAAACTGAGCATATGGTTAACCTTTTATGATGTTGCAATGGAAAACAAAACAAAAAAAATTAACCACATAGCTGCTAATACCATATATAGCAGAGTTTAAAAGATTAAATATGTACCATAAAGAAAATGTAAAATACCTCCACAATCCTAAAATAAAAGTCATCCATCATACAGTTAACATGCATTTAAACAGTCATGTTCTTCTCTACAAACATTGTGTCCAATATATTAAAATTATTCATACTAAGCTGCACATTACCCAGTCACCTAATCATGCAGAGAGACAACCAAACACCCATACTTTTTTCCTCTCCTGGATTTACCCTGACAGTGCCCCATATCCATGCTGGGTCTACTGGCTACTCCAAACATCCCCTGGACTATTACAGAATTTGATGCCAAGGCCAGAGTGGATACTAAGGGCTTCTTTGTGGGTCAGCGCCATCCTATCATCAGGTAGGGGAGTTTTCAGCTTTTAATACTACCCCATTTCTAACTGACATGCATGACATGGGTAGCCTCAGGGGATATGCAATTGGCAGACCATGGTACCCCCACCTCCTTTGGCTGGGTGCATAGTAATTGCCTTCCTAGCCTCTGCCAGAGAACTTCAATTCCTCTGAGTGCCCAGCCTACATATCACCCTCCCCTCAAGATAGGCATGCCCATCCTCTCTGCTGCTATGTCAGTTGCCAGAGCCAGTAACTGAACCTGGGTCACCTGGGCTGTAGTCAGGAGTTTATCTCTTTATACCACCAGAGTGACCAAACACCCATACTTTTCAGGTTTTACTCAGACTCTCATCTCTTTCAGTTTTACCTCATTTGAATCAGCCACTTATGCATAGCATCATAATCTGCAGTTATGAAACATACATCATTAGTATAAGTAATTAGCCCCAATCTACAAACAAAGATGTATCCACATTCAGGCTCTTCACTAACTTCAGCAATTTATCCATATATAAACCAAAAGCCAAGGGAGTTAAAATATATGCTTGCTTCATGTCAAGAGTACACTTTGTTCCAAACATACATTCACTATTGGCAGAAAGCCCTCTTGCTTAATACCTAGTATGCACCCTTTGCAACAAATGCCCATTCATCACAGATGACATCATCCTCCTTTTTCACCATTGTTTTTCTACATGGGTGCGGGTGCCATGTTAGCTGTCGCCATCTCTCTTGATTCAATGACACACTCCTGCCTTCTTTGATATTCACACAATCCATCCACCTTTTGCTGGATGCCCTCATTTCCTCTTACCTTCTTCCTGTCTGGCTAGTACTCCATTTGCCTGTTGTCATGAGATTTGAATTGAGTGACTATTGTCACTTTTGTCTGACTCCTGGTTGTGTATGTAAAGAGAACATCTACACAGGTTGGGGGTCTTTATTGCTGGGTTGTTGTCTTCTGTTTCTCTACTCAGACAAGAGATAAACAACTTCAGTCAACCTCTTACAACTACTGGGACCTGAATGAACAGCCTAGACATTTTCCTGGGATGATTAAACAGCTGTCTGCTGTGCTCTGCTGTGCCACTTAAATTAGTGGAAGAAGGCTTAAATCAAGCTTTTGCAATGAATGGGACCCGATGCTGCAAATCCATTGGTATATTAGAAAAACATTCCTGCAGCTAAATACAACTGCTATCTCCATGTAGGATCTAAATCTGCTAACAATGGGAATTACAGGGCAGGATTCTGTTTATATAAGGCAAGGTGTATAACCTGTTGTATATTACAACTGGTGCAATCAGGTATATTACAACTGGTGCAATCAGCTAAGATCTGTTGTTTAGATATCACAACTATTATAATGAACTCCATAACTGTTGCTCTGTCACATACCGGCAAAACTATTTAAGGAAGTATTATCACTTACTGCTGATATGACTTCTGGTAAATTTTGCACTGCTGTTGATAATTGGTGGCCTTCCTGATTTGCACATCTCTTACCATGTATTTTGCATTATGTGTAGCCTTTGTTGCCCCCCCCCCCCCCCCAATGCCATATTATGCAGAGTCCATCTACTGGCATTCAAAGCTAGTAAAGTCTAGTTTGGAGCACATTTTATTTTATTTAGTTTATTTGTTAACCAGGTAGGCAAACTGGTCCAAGGACCATTTTAGCCACAAGCCAAGCCAAACAAGACAGCAGTATGACAGAAAACTAATTACCCAACAGTTTGCATAGAAGACAATAGAAATACTTATCAGTATTCCCGAGTACAACAGCATTTTAAACATGAATCCAATGCATACGTGGGCAGGAATTTGTTACAGTGCAGTGAACCAGCATGTCCTACTGGAGAGTAGATTCTAGCTAATATTCAGTGCTGAGAGCCTTAATAAAATGCCCAAGCTTAAGGCCTTTGTGTGACTTGAACATCTTCACATATGTGTATTAACAGAAATATAGTTTCAAAGCAATGAAAGCACTTCCTTTGCTTCAGAATATAGCGTCTGTCATCTCTTCAGACCTATTGGCAATTTCAGGATTGTATCAATATATGTCAAGGATACCATCACCTTAAGACGGATTCCTTGGAACCCCAAATTTGAATTCTTAGATGTCCAAATTACCCTAAGCAATATTAATTATCATTTCAGAGTTAGCTGTAGAACATCCTCAAAGTCTCCTACTGAACACAATAGCTATATTAACTCCTTAGTTGAAACACCTATTACTCTCAGCAACTTTATATTGGGGACTTCAACTAACTGGCTGACCTATGTTGACAATGGTTGTCATGCAAAATGTTTCTTTGACATTATAAATGCTATATGTCAAGCAGAGTAGCACCCTCTCCACCTTCAATGTAAATCTTGATAATTAAATGGAATGTCTCAAATTCTTGTCTGCCTGTCTTGTATTGCCATGTTTGAGGTTGGGGAACTCAGTATGGTTTATTAGGTTGATTTGTAATGGTCTGTATACTGATTGTCTACTGCTTGCTTATGCACCTAATTATCAATAGAATGTTAACACACTTAAAAGGGTAGTCTAGGCAGGCTTATTGTTTCTTTCTGATATTAAACAAATGTATTTCCATCTAATTTTTGTCCTTTAACTCAACTTTTCCTCTTTCAGATGGTGTAATTTGAACTTTAACCATCTCTCCTACAACCTGGTCAACAATTGTGGCCACATTGAGCAGGATGATAGGATGCTGTCTCTAAGGAATGCCTGTCCCTTTTTGCTCATACATTGTAAAACACCTTTACAAAGCTCCTTACTCCAACACCCTCACCTCCTCAAAAAATATCATTCTTTTAAAACAATGACAAATGCCTACAAATACCAGTCTTCCAAAGAGCAATAGAAAGAATAGCCCATCCTATCTATCACTAATGAATTATCATGTTAAACCTCTCAAAACAAACATTAGTTAATAGAACACAATGTGTTTGTCTAATGGCATTCATAACCAAAGATTACCAATGCAGACATATAAGGCATCTACTTTCTTGGCAGCTGCTAAAATAAGGAGTACTACCCCAGCACTGTCTTGTAGTGCAGAGCTCTGTCTCTTATTATAAGTCACTAGCATCTACTCTATTTCATAAAAATTACCTTTTGATGGGCCATCCCAATCTCCCTTCCATCCCATGCTTTTCAGGCCTTAAATCCTTACAGAAAAAATAAACTTCCTTCATTTTCCCTGAACATTCTCTACAGACCTCTTCTTATTCTGTGTCGTTTCTTTGAAAGTACTAACCAAGACAACCTCGTAAGGTGAATCCCATCATATCCAGATGGTCCATGCACAATAAAATGAAGATACCCTTTAAGGTGGATTATACAGAAGAGTCAGTTTTAAAAATTCCTATGCCATATCAGCAAGCCTTCCTCCCAGGTGTGTGTAAAATGATTCCCTCAGGGTCCAAAACCCCCCACACTCAATACCAAACCAGCAAGATACCTCAAATCATTTACTCATAAATATAAAACCAATTTCTGTCTTTAGTCATCTCTTTTTTTAGGTATATTTGTATTGCTGAACATCCATCCCTCAGCTTTACTCCATTCCCGTTTTCCTACACTACCTCGACATTCAGTCCTACACGATCCTTTTCCTAGTCCTCTAAATCTTAACAATAGCAAACAATCAAAGCCCTCTCCCTTATAGCAAGCTTTCATTTTTAGAAAATGCACAGTTTTCTTACAAATATCCAAATACTGCTTACCTCCTGTAGGAATACAAATATTACACAGTCTATAATACAGGAAATGTAACAAAATATCAATGCACAACAACTCTCCAGGCATAACTTCCACTTCCCTTAACACTATACCAGTGAAAGAGCTGAAAAAAAGTAAGAGCCTCTGAATGGCTGATCCATTTGTTCATATTTTGTGCAACATCAAATGCATGTCATTTGAGTTTACATTTACTCAAACTCATACAACAGAATAATTTTTTGCTGAGCTTTTGTGATACAAGCTCCAATGAATGAAGGAGATATGGTGGGACCACCACTAAACAGACCTCCATTCCCAGACACCACAACAGATTTGCCATTCCAAACACATTTAACCTGGTATCTGTAAGTTGATGAAATAAACCCTGTAGCTCATAGAAAACTAATGTACTTATTAACTTTAATATTTCCATTCTGACTAGCCTCTACTTTCCCTTACATTAATAGTCTATAATGAGTACCCAGAAGCTTTGATTGTTTACGAACCATTTCTTTTTTCCTTTTTTTCATGCAGCCTTGTCCCATGTCTTGTCATCCCTTCAGAATCGCTTGCCTCACTACCTTTGAAATTGTGCAATATGTAGTCTCTGTCTCCCAGATGGCGCCTTATCCTTTCAGTGTATCATACACCATTGTTTTAATTTTTGTAAACTTCTCCTCCTTGAACTTTGAGGACAATGTGGCAATGTTAATGGAAGTATTATTGATAAAAGTAAAAATACACAGTTCAACAAGTTGCCTCGGTTCCACCAATAGCTGTGAGCCCAGTAATCACGATGAAAACTTCAAAAACGGATCATTTGGCGTTATGTGGATTTATTAAACCGTTTTTGAAGTTTTCATCGTGGTGATTACTGGGGCTCACAGTGCTTATTGGTGGAACCGGAGGCAACTTGGTGGAAGTATTATTGATATAATTTACTTTACCAGCAGGGCGTACCCACAAAACCTGGCCCTATATGTCCAACAGCAGAATCAGCCAAAAAATCTCAGGGCAGTCACAAAAACAAACAAAAAGATCTCCCCACACTTTGCAGGCTTCATTGCTATGACCCTGTTCCCCACATCATAGTCACTTTTAAAAGGGGCAAACTGATTGTAAAGTCTTATAACTGCTTCCACAGAAACGGTTGCCATCACGATCTATACACACACGCAGTACAGAGCCAATTGATCTCTAAACTTTTAATGCGCACAACTTGGAGAACGAGAACGAAAATACAGAATATTTACAAACAAAACCGAACACACAAATAAAAAACCAGCTGAAATGCTTAACTCGGCAGAACTATTACAAATTAAAAGCACGTACACCCATACTAACGCTACCAATGTGCAGTTTAAAAACAGAAAATAACTATCAGGGCTACGAATGCATGGACAGTAAAATTACCTTTTCATACACAAAACAGACTTACCTTACCTATGAATTAGCGAAACGATGGTGAAGATGCAAGCAGTATAAACTATTAGGAATTCCTTCGCACGAAATGGAGCCGACAGGATTCACTTCAACCGAAAAGAAGTTCCACACACCAGCTAATGCATTTTGTTAGGGCAACAGTGGGCTGGGCAAGGCAGAGATGACATCACAATGTGGGAGGATCACAGGGGCTTCAATACAGCATGTAAATTAGGCAGTGTTCACGTCACTTTGGGGGAGGAAATGTCTCGGGATCTACAAGAAGAGCTATGGCAGATGTGACATCATTATTTAAGAGACGGCTAGACGGTTTTCATTTTGGTTTTAAATAGGGAAGTGAAATAGTACGGAAAGTTAGGAAGCCTAAGCTGTAAAACACTTTTGACGATTTTATTTTAAAGCTGCAGTTATTTTTTTTTTGGCTGTAGCACATAACAGGGACTTAAGGAGACAGCAGGTAGAGCTTTTTAAATAGATATCCCGTTGTTTTCCTTTAAGCATGTCAACTCCTGGGTAAGTTGAGCATAATTATTTTATGATCAGCTAGGAGGCTTTTGTACGTTTCTATTGCATGTTATAATTTATTTATTTATTTATTCAGAAACCGCATAAAAGAGTAAAAACACAGCATTTCAGTAAATGACAGAACTTCATGTGACAAAATTAAAACAGAACAGTATTGAGAACTAAACATCAAATATTTCTTTGAGAAGATAAACATTCCAGTAGAGTATAGCATTATTCTAAAAAGAAGACAGAATGATTTATGTACATTATATACAAGTAATTACACAATAAACAATCTCAAAAAAGATGAACAGAATTATTGAAAAAATAAAATACAACACTGAGCAGATAACATGGCAGTTCAAGAGAAAAAAAATAGAAGTTATGTTCTTACCATAACGTTCCATGTTAGTTGTCTTCTTCTCGCCTTCTTTCTTGCTGGATGGGTTCGGAGCCGACCTCGGCTCCGACTCAGCCACTCTAAAAGCTCGAGAGTTGGTTCCACCGGCTCGAGGCTCCCCTTATATCCCACAATGCTAGGCGTGTATTACCTCAGATCTCGTTTGTGAGCTAGGCCCAGCTAATAATAAAACCAGAAATACTGGAAAAGGAAAATCCACCTCTATAAAAAGGGAGAAGAAAGGTGACCTGAAGCCTGATCCAGGAAAATATGCACAGCAGAGCATATACCTATAGCAAAAGAGGTGGTAGAAAGAGAGGTCACAATCAAACTCCCCTAGGTCTGTCCAGGCCAGGGGAAGGAGGTGGGGCCATAAAGAAGGCGAGAAGAAGACAACTAACATGGAACGTTATGGTAAGAACATAACTTCTATATGTTAAGTTGTCTATCTCGCCTTCATTCTTGCTGGATGGGACCGCGTCCCTAGCACCTTGTCCCGGTGGCCTATCGGAACAGACTCTTGAGAACAGTGGTACCAAAGTTAGCTCTATGTCTAGAAGCTAAATCCAACTTATAATGTGAAATGAAAGTGTGAGGAGTAGCCCAAGTAGCCGCTGCACAAATGGTGTCAATAGGCAGTCTGTCTTGGAAGGCTATAGAAGTAGCCAAAGCTCTGGTGGAGTGGGCCTTAGGTTTGTTAGGCAGCTTTTGGTGTCTAATTTCATAAACAAGGGAAATCAGAGATGTTAGCCATCTGGATAGTGATACCTTGAAACAGAAAGTCCCTTTCTGCCTTCTGCATAAGAGACAAACAACTGGTCAGTTTTTCTGAATTGTTTGGTCCTATCCAAATAGTACCTTAACTGACGATGAACATCTAGCCAATGCAATTTTTGTTCAGACCTGTTAGAATATTCTGGAAAAAACACAGGGAGGTCAATGCTTTGATTTAGGTTAGACGCAGAGGCTACTTTAGGTAAAAAAGACGGGTTGGTTCGTAAGGATACCCTGTCTTTATGGAACAACAGATATGGTGGTCGACAGCTGAGTGCATGAAGTTCTGAAACCCTTCTAGCTGAAGTAACAGCTACCAGAAAGAGAGTCTTCCATGATAGCAATTTTAATGAACAGGAAGCTGCAGGTTCGAAAGGGGGAAGAATCAAAGAAGTGAGAACTAAATTAAGGTCCCAAGAAGGAGGAGGATTTCTTATAGGAGGTCTGAGTAGAAAAACTCCCTTCAAAAAGGCTTTGCAAAGCTTGTGAGACATGATGGCAGAATCTGAAATGCCCACATGAAAGTTAGATATAGCTGCCAATTGGACTTTGAGAGTAGAAGGAGATGAACCTGCATGAAAAAGTTCAGCTAGAAAATCAAGAACTATTTGGATGGGAGCAGTGAAAGGATCTAAGTCCCTTCCTTGAGCCCAATAGGCAAAACGTTTCCATTTACTAAGATAAATCTTTCGAGTGGAAGATTTATGGGAAGCTATTAAAATATCTTGAGCAGTGTGAGATATTTGAGGAAGCCTGGCTAAGGTAGGAACTGGAGGAACCAAGCAGTGAGGTTCAATGATGTTAGAGAGCGATGAAACTGACCCGACTGATGGATCAAAAGATCTGGAACTAGGTCCAGATGCCAAGGTTGCTCCAACAGAAATTGATGTAGAAAGGGGAACCAAACCTGTCGAGGCCAGTAAGGAGCAATGAGGATCAATGAGGCCTTCTGAGCGATAGCTTTCTGTATCACTTGAGAGATTAGTGGGAAGGGAGGGAATGCATACAGAAGTCCCCGGGGCCAAACTTGGACTAGAGCGTCTCTGCTGGGCTGGCCTGGTAAGGGGAAGAGGGTGAAATAATCTTTGCACTTGCTGTTTTGGGGAGTAGCAAAAAGGTCGCAGCAAGGCTGACCCCACTTGAGAATAACATTCTCCAAGATAGAATCTTTCAGAGACCACTCGTGAGGCATGAGGATAGCTCTGCTCAACTTGTCCGCGATAAGATTGGACTTCCCGGGAATGTGCGTTGCTATCAGAAAACGCTGAGAAGAAATCGCCCATTGCCACAGTCTGAGTGCTTCTCGACATAGGGGATAGGACCTGGTTCCGCCTTGTTTGTTGATATACCACACTACGGACATGTTGTCCATCTGAATTGCTATCGTTCCCAAGGGAAGAGAGTCTTGAAGGGCTTGCAACGCTAAAAGCACTGCTCTCATCTCTAGAACATTTATATGCAAGTGGCGTTCGTTTGGTTGCCAAATGCCCTGGACTGTTCTGCCCTGATAATGCCCCCCCCACCCGATCAGGGAGGCATCCGTTGTCAGAGTAGCAACTGGAGGAGGAAGAACAAAGGGTCTTCCTTGAAAGAGTTGTGGGGAAGAAATCCACCAAAGAAGGTGATTCCTGCATGTTTGCGTAATCACAATGGTGTGAGACATCGGAAGTTGCTGGTATGACCACTGTGTGAAGAGCATCCATTGAAGGATTCTCATGTGAAATCTGGCTAACAGAAGTAGAGGGATAGCAGCCGCCATAATCCCTAGTACTTTTAGAACCAACCTGACTTTGACTCTGTTGCTGTGGAATAGAAGAGAGACCAGTTTGTGTATGTCCGCTATTCTTTGGTCTGTAAGTCTTGCAGACATGTTGATTGTATCTAGATTTGCGCCTATGAAGGTAATAACGACAAGGCGACAAAACAGACTTTTCGCAATTTATTGAGATACCTAACTTTTGAAAAATGCGAAAGCGTAGTCTCTGGCAATCAGAAGACGATGCTTGGTAGGAGCTGTGAGGAGCCAGTCGTGTAAGTATGGAAACACTTGGAATCCTTGACGTCTCAGATGAGAAGCTACCACTGCCATGCATTTGGTAAACACCGGGGCAGTGGTGAGTCCAAAGGGCAGGGCTCTGAATTGAAAGTGACTGGTTCCCAGCCTGAAGCGGAGGAATCTTCTGGAGCATCTGTTCATTTTATATGATAGTACGCATCCTGAAGGTCTATAGAGCACATCCAGTTTTCCTTTCCCAATAGGGGAAGGATGGACTGTAGCGTGACCATCCGAAATCTTGTTTTCTTGACAGACTTGTTCAAGATACTGAGATCCAAAATTGGTCTCCAGTCCCGTCTCTTCTTTGGAACTAAAAAGAACCTAGAGTAGATTCCGGACCCTTGCTGGTCTGCTGGAACTGGCTGAATGGCTCTTTTTGCAAGCAGCTTTGAAATTTCCAATGCTGCAAGATCCCTTTGAGAGGGTGGAACATCTGGAAGGGATTTTTTGGATTGGTTTGGAATGCGAACGAACAGAATGGAATAGCCTTCGGAAATGATGGACTGTACCCACTTGTCTTGAGTTAGGGATCGCCAGGCTTCTGGGTACAGTGATAATCTTCCCCCGACTGCCTCCAAAGTTGGACAGTCGGGCAACACCTCAGGGATGCTGGAAGGGCTTATCGGAAAAAGTTTCTCGATTGCCCTGGTTCTGCGGACCCCCCCTGCCCCTAGGGCGTCTACCATTGTTGTTCCCTCCTCTGCCTCTGGAGGAACCGACTCTGTCGTCAGGCAAGTTCCCTTGAGATTGTTTGCGGAACCACATTTTTCCACTTTTCTGGCCTTTGGGGTAAGGCCTAGAAGGAGTAGAAAAACGGACTCCGACGGCAGAAAGAGTTTTGCCATCCGTCTCGCACCTCGTCAAAGTCTCTTTCACTTGAGGACCAAAAAGAGATGATCCATCAAACGGGGAATTAGTGAAAGACGTTTTAAAGGGGTCCATAAAATTGCATAACCGCATCCAGGCATGCCCGCGTAAGGCAACACCTGTCCCTGCGGCTCTGCTCGCTCCATCAGCCGCATATGAGAGGCGCATGGAGGAGTTAGCTATAGAATTAAGGGTAGTCAGCTGAGCGTTCATCTTATCCTGAAAACCCGCAGCTGTAGGATCCTTTAACATCTCACTCGCTTCCTTGATCAAGTCTCTCTGAAGACGAGTAAAATGGCAGAGGTAGTTCAGCGAACGCATAGCAAAGGTCACTGATGAAAACATCCGCTTCCCGTACCTGTCCATCGACCTAGAGTCCTTGTTAGGAGGATGGATAGGCACTGAAGGATCAGCTAGCTCCTTCTTAGTGGCGGCAGCTACCACCATAGCATCCACAGAGACTCCCTTAGTCAGAAATTGCTTATCTGCTGGTGCTGTGATAAACTTTGAAGGTCTCCTGGGGGTGGGGTCCACAGAGTCAGGAGCCGTCCAAGCCTTTTTAGCTACCACCTGCATGAGGGGTCAAAGGGGGACACCCAGGAGGTGGAAGGGCGAGAGCCAAACGCCTCAAGATACACAGATTCATCCTCCGAAGGGTTAAGGGCTGGCCAATTTCCCCTCTGTTTCAGGATCTCTAGAATGTCTGCAAAGGAGACATCTTCAGAAGGGGAACGGGGGGAACCCTCAGAATCCTCTAAATCTGTGTCAGAGGTGACAGACTCAGGTGAGTCTATGTGCTTCCTCTTACACTTTCTCTTCCTAGGGGGCTCCCCTGCCAATTCAGGAGAGGCCTCGGAAGAGGATGAGATCCCCACAGGGGATTCTTGAGGAGCTGGCTCTCTGCGGTCCGGGATGAGGGAGTGAGTAGACATAACCTGAGGCACCGAGGAGGGAGGGACGGACGGAGCCGACTGTGGAGTTGAACCAGGTTCCAACACACTCCGCATGACCTCGAACGCACCCCTGTCAGGCAGAGCCAGAGGTCCCCGCTCCGAAAAGCTGAAAACCTCCCTCGGCACCGACAGCGATGGCTCCGAGGCCGATGTCGGAGCCGAACTCACCAGAGCCGAAGCACCGAGAGGGAGAGCGGGGTCGGACAAGGGTCCGATGCCACTCACCCCCTCGGAGCCGACGAGGGAAGTCCCGGTGCCGAGATTCTTCCAAAGAAGAAATCGGAGCCGACGACAGAGCCGAAGACAATTGTATCGGCTCCGACGCTACCACAGTCTCGGGTCCGAAGCGCCCCGGCTCCGAGCTCAAAGGAGTCGGAGGAGGAACATTTTGAGGAATAGGGTCAAGCTTCGACTGATGAGTCGGGCTCTGAAGCATTTGGGCCAGTGCCTCGGACTTAAGAAGTCGACTCACTACCCTCTGAAGATCATGATCCAAAAGCCTCGATGATCTAGAGGAGTGAGATCTATGGCTCCGTTCAGACAGCAAGGGAGATGCTGGAGCCGAATGAACGGAGCCAAGGGACGGTGACCTGGACCTCTTTCTAGATGTCGGCTCCGATGGTCTGATCGGAGCCGACTCAAATTTCTAAAGCCTCGGCTCCAGCCGGAGCCGAGGGAACCACAGGAGTAGCAGTTTGAGTCTCATCGGCTCCAGCCGGAGCCGATGTCTTAGTAGGCTTCGAAGCCTTAGGCGTCGACTCAGAGGCTGGAGTCGAGGACCTATGAGCCTTAGAGGGTTTACCCGAAGTAGCAGTAGGGGGACCCTCAGGCTTAAGCAAGCCCCTTAAGATCAGCTTGTTTTTTCTTTCCTGCAGGACTCTAGGGCTGAAGCCATGGCATACAGCGCAAGACTCCTGCAGGAGTACAGGTCCCAGGCAGTACACAAGAAGTGTGACCGCCTGTCAGAGACACTTTCTGACAGCACGAATCACACTTCTTGAAGCCTGAGACCTTCGAATCCTTGGACATAACAAGGAACAAGTGTAACCACACACAACACAAGCACACCGATTACACTTATAAAAACTAAAAATAGAAATTTAAACTAAAAAATTAGTTTACTGTAAAAAAATCCCTACAGAAAACACACACACTCCAAGGGAATGGGAGGCCCAAAGGCCTAAGGGAAGAACTATAAGTTCTTAAGGTAAAAATTAAAGAAAAATTAGATTAAAGGGATAAGAGACCTTTAAGGTAAGGGGAAACTGTATGGAAAAACTAAATTAAAGGGTCTAATTCAATTTTTTTAAAGTAGTTCCTACACTAACCTGAAGCCGGTGAAGCAACACGTCTCGATAGCTGTAGCGGCAAACGAGATCTGAGGTAATACACGCCTAGCATTGTGGGATATAAGGGGAGCCTCGAGCCGGTGGAACCAACTCTCGAGCTTTTAGAGTGGCGAGTCGGGCGAGGTCGGCTCCGAACCCATCCAGCAAGAATGAAGGCGAGATAGACAACTTAACATAAAGAAGTTATGTACTTATCATAACATTCCATGTGAGTTGTTCATCTCGCCTTCATTCTTACAGATGGGGTCGGAGCCGATCCTCGGCTCCGAGTCGGCCTACTACAAAGCTCGAGGTCTTCAGATAGCTCGAGGCCAAGTCCCTATCCCATGATGCACCTAGAGTTACCTGACATCTTGTTTGCTGTGTATAATAATAATATCATGTCATTCTATCACTCCATAAGAAAAAGCTATAAAAGAGTTAAGCAGCCAAGAAGAATCCAGCATCTCGGTCTTTGAAAAACCAAGAGGGGGCAGGAGGGTGGGAAGTAAGAATGAAGGCGAGATAAACAACTCACATGGAACGTTATGGTAAGTACATAACTTCTTTATGTGGAGTTGTTCTATCTCGCCATTCATTCTTACAGATGGGTAGCGTCCCAAGCACCATATATCTTGGATGGCTCATGGGAGTATGTTTTTCAGGAAAGTATACCCAAATGAGGCCCTGTCCCTGGAGGCCCTGTCAGCTTTGTAATGAGTGATAAAGGTATGAGGTCTTGACCAAGTGGCTGCAGCACAAATGTTATCAATAGGAAGTCTGGCAGAAAAGGCACAGGATGTAGACACTGCTCTGGTTGAGTGAGCCTTAATTTTATGTTGTAAGGGTACATTGGCAGCTGAATAAGCAAATGAAATACAATCAAATAACCACTTAGAAAGAGTTGTTTTAGCCACTGGCATACCTTTCCTAGAGTCAGAAAAAGAAACAAAAAGCTGTTCAGATTTCCTAAAATCTTTTGTTCTATCCAAGTAAAATCTGAGCTGTCTGTGAACGTCGGGTTTGCGCAGCATATATTCTAAATTGCTGGAGCGATTGGGGAAGAAAACTGGCAAATCAATAATTTGATTAAAATTAGCTTCAGTGCAAACTTTAGGCAAAAAGGAGGGGTTTGTTCGAAGTGAGACTGTCAGCATGGAAAATCAAATAAAAAGGCTTAATGGACAAGGCTTGAAGCTCTGACACTCTGCAGGCAGAAGTGATAACTACTAGAAAGATAGTCTTCCATGACAAAAATTTGAGGTGACATGAGGAAGCTGGTTCAAATGGAGGAAGAATAATGCAGGAAAGCATAACATTTAGATTCCATGGGGAATAGGGAGATTCCACAGGAGGTCTGAGATGAAAAGTCCCTTTGAGAAAGGCTTTGGATAATTTGTGTGACAATTTTCAATCCTTCAAATCCAAGAGGAAAATTAGAAATGGCAGCAAGTTGAATGAAAACTGTTGCTGCCACAGCTCCTTTGTTGAAAATCATAGTCAAGAACTCTAAAATGGAGGCCATAGGGGCTTGATAGGTATCAATATTTGTTTTGACAGGCCCATATAGAAAATGTTTTCCATTTGCTAAGGTATAGTTTCTTTGTAGAGGATTTATGAGAGGATAAGAGAATTTGCTTTGTCTCATTAGAAAGGTTACATAACCTGGCTATGATGGGAATTGGAGCACCCAAGCTGTCAGCTTCAGGGACTGCAAAGAAGGATGAAGTTCCCCCGACGAGTGAGTCAGAAGATCCGGAACTGGGTCCACAATCCAAGGGTCCTCCAAAAGATGAAGTCGAAGGAAGGGGAACCAGATCTGATGAGGCCAATGAGGGGCTATTAGAATGATGGTCCATCCCAGGGCTTTAGCTTTCTGTAGTACCTTGGGTATCAATGGGATTGGTGGGAATGCATAGAGGAGACCTGGAGGCCAATCGTGAATGAGTGCATACCTTGAGGCTTCTCTCGGAAGGGGAATCAGGGCAAAGTAGCCTCTGCATTTCGTGTTCATGTGACTGGCAAAAAGGCCGCAATAAGGCTGGCCCCTCCTGCAGAATAACCTGTCCACTATTTCTTTCTTGAGGGACTACTCATGGGGCAACAAAATTGCTCTGCTCAGCTCTTGTCTGCTATTACATTGGATTTCCCCAGGATGTGCATTGCTAACAGAAAGCGCTGGGTGGATATAGCCCACTGCCATACTCTCAGAGCCTCGCGACAAAGGGGATATGACCTGGTTCCTCCTTGTTTGTTCAAGTACCAGACCACTGACATGTTGTCTGTCTGAATCGCAACTGTACCCAGAGGAAGAGAGTCCTGGAAGTACTGCAATGCTAAAAGTACTGCTCTCATCTCTAGAACATTGATATGCAGGTGTGTCTCTTGATCGGTCCATGTGCCTTAGGCTGTTCTTCCCTGAAAATGCCCCCCCACCCTATCAGGGTAGCGTCCATGGTCACTGTGGCCGCTGGTGGGGGTAGAACAAAAGGACGACCTATCGTGACATGAAGAGAGGTCAACCACCACTGTAGACCCTTTTTTCAAGAGTTTATGATCATTATAAAATGAGTCATGGGGAGCTCTTGGTAAGACCATTGAGTTAACAACAGCCATTGCAGTATCTGCGTGTGCATGCGACCCAGCGGTATGGCCAGAATTGCAGCTGCCATCATGCCTAACAATTTTAGAACTTCTGATGTTGGAGCCTTGTTTTTGGATATCAGATTGTGGACCTGCTGATGGAGTAGTAAGACTCTTTCTACTGGAAGTCTCAGCGTGGTGGTGATGTCTAATTCTCTTCCAACAAAAATAGTATGTTGCAATGGAGACAAGGCAGATTTTTCTGAGTTTATTCTAATGCCCAACTGGTTGCAGAGTGACAGAGTGGTGCCGCTGGCTTGAATGAGTTGATGCCTGGTGGTGGCGGTGAGGAGCCAGTCATCTAGGTATAGAAACACCTGGAATCCTAAATGTTTCAGGTAAGCCGTGACCACTGCCATGCATTTGGTGAACACTCTGGGGGCTGTAGTGAGACCAAAGGGCAGGGCTCGAAACTAGCAATGATTGGCTCCCAGCCGGAAGCGCAGATGATCCCTGGATGGTCTGGCCATTTTTATGTGGTAGTACGCATCCTGGAGATTTATCCAGCACATCCAATTGTCCTTCCCTAAAAAGGGAAGTACCGACTGAAGCGTGACCACTCGAAACTTCTCTTTCTTGACAGATTTGTTTAGCCTGCTGAGGTACAATATAGGTCTCCAGTCCTCTGTCTTTTTTGGAACTACAAAGAATCTTGAGTAAGTTCCGGATCCTGTCTGGTGTGCTGGGACTGCTTCGATGACTCTTTTTCTTAGCAATGTTTGGACCTCTACTATTGCTTGTTCCCTGTAACAGGGTGGAACATCCAGGATTTTTCTTGTCAGTGGAGGGGGTGTGGCGAAAGGAATGAAGTATCCCCTGGAAATGATACTTTGTACCCAGTTGTCATTTGTTATTTTGAGCCAGGCATCTGGAGACAAAGATAAGCGGCCCCAGACTGCCTCCAGAGTAGGACAGTCGGGCCTCCTTTCAGGAGCACTGGTAGGGCTTCCCAAAGAAGTGATCTCTGACGCCCTGGTTTTGTGGACCACCTCTGCCGCAAGGGCAGCATCTTCCATTATTGCCCCCTCCTCTGCCCCTGGAGGGGGGTTCACCACGTGTGTCCTGAAAGGCTCCTTGGGCTTTTTGGAACCACATCTTTCCTCCCCTTTGACCCTTAGGGTAGGGACTGGTATGGGTGGAAAAACAGACTCCGACGGCAGACAGAGTCTTTCCTTCCTGCTCACACCTGGTCAAAGTTTCCTTAACTTTGGGCCCGAAAAGGGACGAGCCATCAAAATGGGCATTTACAAAGGATGACTTGAAGGGCTCCGCAAAGGAACACAAGCGCATCCAAGAATGTCTCCTAAGAGCAATTCCAGTACCCGCTGCCCTGCTCGCTCCATCAGCTGCATACGAAATGAGGCGCAAGGATATGGACTGCCAGTCACCCTTCTGCCTAAGGATTTCTAGTATCTCAGCAAAGGATACAGAGGGGGACCACGGGGACCCTTCTGATTCATCCAAGTCAGTATCAGATGTCAGGGACTCCTGTGGGGAGTCTAGATGCTTCCTCTTACAAACTTTCTTCTTGGGAACCTCATCAGTGAGAGCTTCTGGTGAGGTCTCGGAAGAGCATGGGCCACCCAGTGGGGCTTCCTGAGGCTCTGGGTCTCTACATTTGGCAAGGATGTAAGAAGCAACAGCAGACACAGGTGCTTTAGGGGAGGAAGAAGCTGGACCTGAGGTCAAAGATGTCTTAGGAGACATTTATTTTATTTATATATTTTATTTAACATTTGTTAACCAGGAAAGTCTGACTTGGAACAAAGCCAATTTTCAGCGGAGGCCCGGGGTGAAAGGCTCCAGATGCATGTCTTTCTAATGTGGGAGGAAACCGGAGCACCCGGAGGAAACCCACACAAGTGCAGGGAGGACATGCAGACTCCACACAGAAGGCACCCCAGCCCAGAATCGAACCAGAGAACCTCTTGCTGTGAGGCGACAACGCTACCGCTGCACCACTGCGCCGTCCATAACTCTCCTCATGGCTTCAAAGGCATCCCGCTTCGATGTGAAGAGACCAACGGATATGAGGAAACTGTCAATACCCTTGGCACCACGACAGTGGGCTCTGAGCCAGAGGTAGGAGCCAAGCTCATCCGAGCCAAAGCCCCGAGAGGCAGAGTTGGAACAGAGAAGTCATTCCGACTATCCTCCCTGGATCCGACCAGAGAGTGTTGGGTACTAGATTCCTCGATCGGCACCGAGGACATCAGAGTAAATGGAGCCAAAGACACTGGAGCAGGAGTTGGCTCCGAAGGTTCCACGATCAACAAATCTGACTCCTCTGGCTCCGAAGGACCAGTCTGGCTCGGAGGAGGAAAAGTAGTAGCTGGCAAGAGGGTCTTCGTTTCCGAAGCCGCTTGGGTCGGAGCCAAAAAGAATTTAGCAAAGGCCAGTGCCTGTAAAAGCTTCTGCACCACACAATCCCCATCCAAATCGGAAAGGCTGATCGAAGACTGAGATGAGTGGATAGAAGGTGGTACCAACTGTAACGAAGGAGACTTAGGTTCATAGGTAGGTCCTAGGCTATCGGCCCAAGGGCCTACATAAGCCTAGCCAACAAGGTTCCCTGGCTTATGCCACCCAAGAAAGTTATTTTCCTGTGCCACTGTCGAGCACAGACACAGAAGTGATCCCCGGGGTATATTTCCTATTTCCCATCCACTCAGAACTTTGCTTGACATAGATGGGCAGCCTGTTCCAGAGTATGGGAAGTCTCTGGGACAGGAATCTATCCCTCCAGCATGTCCTGTTTATTGTGGTGACAAGGTTTAGGTCCCTAGAGCGTGTAGCTCAGAGGGGATTGGGATTTCTTTACGTGTAGCATTTCCAACAGCTCTGGGTTTGGCATAGCTTTATATGTTAGGCAGAGATCACCTCGGAGTAGGCGATATGCTACGGAGTAAAGCTGAAGTTTTTTGAGGCGGTCAGTGTAGGGCATTTGTTTGAGGCCAGTAATCCTCTTTGTGAGGTACTTCTGTGGCTTTTCCAGCTGCTGCAGATGTCTTGTGAGGTACATTCCAAAAGGGGCGTTGTACTCTATAATGGGTCTAATGAGTGTTGAGTAGAAGGGAACAATGACCTCTTTTTTTCCCTGGATGAGAACCCTTTTATGATGAGGTGTGCCATGTAGAAGGACTTCCTGACTACTGTGGCGATGTGACTATCAAAGGAGAGACTACTGTCCACCTGAGTCCCGAGGTCTCTTATCACATATTCGGTGTTAAGTAGATTGCTACCTATGTGGTAGTTCATGGGTACAGAGTTTTTACCAAAGGGGATGACACTGCACTTCTTGGCATTGAGCTTGAGGCCATGGCTGTGACACCAGGCATCTGTCTCAGCGAGGCCCTTCTGTAGGATGTCCACATCATTTGGGGACTTGACTATGGCTCATAGTTTGCAGTCATCTGCGAACTTCATTAGCCAGAGGCCTTCTGTGTTAGCCTGTACTTCAGAGAAGTAGATACCAAACAGGAGAGGTCCCAGGATGGAACCCTGTGGTATTCCACTTGTCACTGCTTTGAGGTCAGATTTGGAGTCTGCATCTTTTACAGTGTGGGTTCTGTCAGTGAGCCAGTTGGCAACCCATCTTGTGACGTAGGGATTTATACCTAGTTTAGTGAGTTTAGCTATAATTCCAGAATGGGGGATGGTGTTGAAAGCCTCGACGAGGTCAAGATAGGCTGTGTAAACCACCTTACCCTCATCTACAGCTTTGGTGACTGCCTCAAAGAAGTTGATCAGGTTCAGGAGGCATGATCTGCCTTTCACAAACCCGAACTGGGTGGGATCCAGAGTTTGGAGGTTACCAATGTCTTTGTTTAAGAGTTCCATTATGATACGTTCCATGGCCTTGCAGACCAGGCTCGTCAGGCTAATAGGTCGATAGTTCCTGGGATCAGTGGTGGCTCCCCCTTTGTGGAGTGGGATAACTGTTGCTGTGCGCCAATCAGTGGGCACAAAGCCTGATATGAAGCTATTATTGAACATGGTGCTTAAGTGGGGAGCCGGTTCATTCTGAAGTTCATGTAAAATGCAGCCTGGGATGTAGTCCGGTCCCATGGATGCTGTGTTTTTGGCTTTAAAGAGTGCAGCTTTTACTTGCATAGTTGTGATTACAGGGACTCTGCATTCTTCCTGTATTGATATGGGCCCTTTAGAGGGTGAGGGGGGGGGGTAAAGTTAGCACTGAACCTATCTGCCAGGATGTTGGCAATATCAGTTGGTCCTGTAATTTTTGTGCCTTTGTGCTATAACTCAGAGCAGATCTGGGTGTTGCCATCGAGATTCTTGACATAGCTATAGAATGCTTTGTGGTTGTCCTTGGAATTAGTGGCGATTTTGTTTTCAAGCTAGCTTTGGAGGATCTTGTAAGGGATCTCAGCTTCTTACTGAAGCTGACCATGGAGCTCCTCCACTCATGGGATTTTATTCTCTTTTGCAACAGTTTCTTCCTTCTGTTGTACAGTTTGTTTATGGCAGGGGACCACCAGATTGGGTTCCTTTTTTTGGAGGATAGAGTCTTGGTTCTGTTTGGGATAGTACGATCCATGCACTCGTGTAAGTGCTTATAGAGTGCATTTGTGTAGGATTCAGCAGTTGTAACTGTATTGTCCATCTGCATGGGTGTCATGAAGTTCACCACTTCTGTCTTAAGAAGCATGAAGTTGGCTTTGGAGAAATTATTTACCGTGGTTTCCTTAATGGGGGGGTGAGGGCGGGATGTGGATATCAAGGGTGATTAACTTATGGTCGGATCGGACCAACGAGGAGTTGACTTCAGGTGTGCAACACCGGTCGCTCAGGTTGGTAATGACTTGGTCTAGGTCTAGGATATTGTTGCCCCTGGTGGGGGTGTGGATAGGTTGATCCAGGGCATTGGAGTTTATGAATTCCAGAAAGTGTTGAGCTAAGGAGTTGGTACACGAGTAGTTTTCCCAGTTAATGGTGGGACAGTTGAAATTGCCCATTATTAGGGTGTTTGGTTGAACTCTAATATTTTCCAGTACATCAAGAAAAGAGGAGTGGGAATCCTGGGGCATGGTGGGGATCTGTAGCAAGCTACAATTTGGATTGCAGTTTTGCCCAGAGTTAATTGCACTTGGATAACCTCGGATGCATTATGCTGAGCAACTAGCCTGGAGGTGTAGATATCCTTAATGAATATGGACACACCTCCGCCTTTGGTGTTTCGGTCCAGGTTACATGGCCGAAAAGTGTGGTATAAGTTATAGCCTGGTAGTGCAGGGGTGCTCTCTGGAGCCTTGAACCAGGTCTCATTCACTGCCCAGATATCGATGTTCTCCATTTTAAGGAGTGCCTCGAGTGAGTGCATTTTGAGATTTAGACTTCTAGCATCGAGTAGCATTACCCTCAGTTTTTGCTTGCCTGTTCCTGTTACAGTGGTAAATTTGTTATTTGAATCTTGCCTAAAAAAGGGACTATAGGGGCAGCAAGAGCCTTAGCCAATATCTGGAATCCCAGGGGCGACAGGTGCAGGCCATCTGTGGCAAAGCCTCATGGTCTGTCGAACATGTCATCCCAAGCAGACAGATACTGGATCCCCTTAGAATGACACCAGAAGCTTAGCCAATTGTTGAAGTCAATCATTTTGTCCTTGTACCATTCGGGGCGATGGGAGAATGCTACTCAGGGCTGGAGTCATACCTGCCTGGGCTACAAGATCGGAGAGCTCTTCCATGTCTCTTTTCATGTAGTCCAGGGGGGTACATCTCAGGTCATTCACACCAACATGGACAATGACAGAGTCACATTTGTACTTGTTGTGGAGTGACCATGAATGCATGGGTTATGTGGCGGATCCTGGCACCTGACAGGCAGCTGACAGTAACCTTCTCTTTGTTTAGCCTGGTGAGTGGGACATCAGTGTGTCTGACTATAGAGTCACCTATGACTAGTGTGTCAGGTATGTTGTTTTGCCTTACTGGCTGTGTTTGAGTGGCACACTGAGACTGTGGGCTATGTGTCATTTGGATTGTGTTGGGGGATGGAGGTTGCTTGCGTTTCTGCTTTGGAGGTCTCTGTTGCTTAGACGGATTATTATTGAGACCCTCCGCGAATGTTTTTGTGTTACTATGTGTGGATTTTGTTGGTGTAGATTTACTGAGACTATGTGATGAGTGTGGTGTAGTGCAAATGTTTACCTTCGCCTCATGACTGTCAAGTTCAGTCATGGTTGGAAAGAGCTTTACCTCCAGTTTGGCTAGATAAGTGCATCTCTTACAGGTTGTAGTGTTGGGTGGTAGGAGGAGAGGGTTGTCTGTGTACATGAGGCAATTTCTACATTGCCTCAAGATGCCCAGATTCATCAGATAGACAGGAGAGAACACTGGGAGCTGACCCTTGGACATGCCTGAATAAAACACTATTTTCCTCTAGATAAGTGAGGAAAGTGAGTACAAGAGCTGTTTTTCTCTAAGCAAGTGAGAAAAGTAAGTACAAAAACTGTTTTCCTCTAGGTAATGAGGTAGATTGAGTGCTATAGTAATTAGTAGCTTATTTAGTGCTTACAAGTTCTGAACAAGTGCTGAGCATGAATAAGCAAATTTAAATTTAAGTGCTAAAACTAAGAATCTGTATCTGCACTAGACGAGTTACAGGACAGAAACAAGTGCAAATGCAGGCTTTCAAATCAGAAAGTTGAGAGAGATGGAAGAGATTGCCCAAACATCCAATAAAAAGAAGTTATGTACCTACCATAACGTTCCATGTTAGTTGTCTTCTTCTCGCCTTCTTTCTTGCTGGTTGGGATCGGAGCAGATCCTCGGCTCCGACTTGGCCATCTTCAATAGCTCAAGAGCTGTTTACTGGCTCGAGGCTACCCCATATCCCATGATGCCTGGCGCTAGCTACCCAGATCTCATTTGATAAAGCTATACCAGACATAATTAAGGAAGGATTCTGCCCTAGTAGCCCCTTGGGCCCAGCTGTGAAGCTATCTAAGCAGAAAAAGGACAACCAGAGAAGGTTCAGCCAATGAAATCTGAAAAAGGAAGCTCCTCTCGATCCACTAGGATAGGGGGATGGAGGGTGGGATGCAAGAAAGAAGGCGAGAAGAAGACAACTAACATGGAACATTATGGTAGGTACATAACTTCTTTATGTTAAGTTGTCTATCTCACCTTCATTCTTGCTGGTTGACACAGCGTTCCTAGCACCTACTATCCTGGACGGCTCATTGGAACAAACTCTTCAGAACAGTGGAACCAAAGTCAGCTCTTTTTCTGGAGGCAATATCTAGTTTATAATGAGAAATGAAGGTATGTGGGTTAGCCCACGTAGCAGCTGCACAGATAGATTCCATGGGCAACCTAGACTAGAAGGCCACTGAGATGGCTAAGGCCCTAGTAGAGTGGCCTTTTGGTTTGATAGATAATTCTTTGTTTCTCAGCTGGTAAATGAATGTAATAATGTGAGACAACCTCCAAGATAATGTTACTTTTGAGACTGGAAGGCCTTGTCTGCCCTCAGCATAGGAAAGGAAAAGTTGATCTGACTTCCTGATGTCCTTTGTCCTATGCAAATAAAAACGCAGTTGTCTGTGAACATCTAATTGGTGCAGTTTATATTCTGCCTTGTTGGTGTGATTAGGAAAAAACACAGGAAGGTCTATGGACTAATTTAAATTACTTTAAGAACAGGCCTTAGGAAGAAAGGAAGGACTGGTCCTTAGAGCGACTCTATCGTTATGAAAAACTAAGTACGGGGGACGAATACATAGAGCCTGAAGCTCCGAAACATGTCTGGCAGAAGTAATGGCTACCAGAAAGACAGTCTTCCAGGATAAAAACTTAATGGAGCAAGATGCTGCAGGTTCAAAAGGTGGCAAGATTAGGGAAGCTAGTACCAAATTTAGATCCCACGGAGGTGGGGGATCTCTCACTGGGGGCCGAAGCAAAGTGGTTCCTTTGAGGAAGGCTTTACACAGCTTATGAGACATAATGTTGTTAGAAGACAACCCAATGTGAAAATTCGAAATGGCAGCTAACTGAACCCTGATTGTAGCAGAAGCGGAACCAGAATGAAAGAGTTTCACTAAAAATTCCAAAATCTCATGAACAGGGGCTGAAAAGGGGTCTATATTCTTAGCCTCTGCCCAGCAAGAAAAACGTTTCCACTTGCTAGCATAAGTTTTCCTAGTTGTGGATTTGTGTGATGAGATAATAATTTCCCGCACAGAGGAGGAAATATTAGGAAGCCTGGTTAAGGTTGGAAGTGGAGCAACCAAGCTGTGAGCTGGAGTGTTTGAAGGGATCGATGCAGTCTGCCTGATTGATGAATCAGTAGATCTGGAATAAGATCCAGAATCCAAGGCTGCTCGAGAAGGTAATGATGCAGGAATGGGAACCATATCTGTCAAGGCCAGTAGGGGGCAATGAGGATCATTCTGCAACCCAACGCAGTGGCTCTCTGTATGAGTTTGGGTATTAGGGGAAACGGAGGGAAAGTGTAAAGAAGTCCCTGAGGCCAATCGTGGACCAAAGCGTCTCTGGGGGAGTGGCCGGGAAGTGGAAGAAGGGAGACGAAATTGCTGCACTTGCTGTTGAAGGGTGTGGCGAACAGGTCGCAGCAAGGCTGCTCCCATTTGCGAAAGATCTGTTCCGCAATTCCCTGATTCAGAGACCACTCGTGAGGCATGAGAATTGCTCTGCTGAGCCTGTCTGTGATGACGTTGGAACTCCCAGGGATGTGCGTTGCGATCAGAAAATGTTGGGAAGAGATCGCCCACTGCCAGAGTCTGAGTGCTTCTCGACATAGAGGATAGGACCTGTTTGTTGATGTACCACACCACTGACATATTGTCCGTTTGAATTGCAATGGTCCCAGGAGGGAGAGAGTCCTGAAGGGCTTGCAACGCTAAAAGCACGGCTCTCATCTCCAAGACATTTATATGCAAATGGTACTCGTGAGGCTGCCAGGTGCCTTGGACTGTCCTACCCTGATAATGCCCCCCCCAGCCTATCAGGGAGGTGTCCATGGTCACTGTGGCGACTGGAGGGGATAGCACAAATGGTCTGCCCTGGGGCACTGATGGGGAGACCATCCTCCAAGCGAGGTGCTTCTTGCATGCTTCTGCGATCATAATCTTGAGAGACATGGGAAGCTGTTGGAAGGACCACTGTGTGAATAGAAGCCACTGGAGGATTCTCATGTGAAAGTGAGCTATGGGAACAAGAAGAATTGCTGATGCCATGGAACCCAGTGTTCGGAGGACGAACCTGACTTGAATCCTTTTGCATGTTAATAAAATCTGCACTTGCTGGCAAATTAGTGATACACTGTCTGGTGGAAGGCTCGCAAATATGTTCCTTGTATTTAAATTTGCGCCTATATAAGTGATATGCTGACAGGGCAACAATGCAGATTTTTCGAAATTTATTGTAATACCTAGCCTGGAGCCAGTTTTGATAGTGTAATCTCTTACTTGCAGGAGGTGATGCCTGGTGGTAGCAGTGAGGTGCCAGTCATCTACATATGGAAACACCTGGAATCCCTGACATCTCAGGTGAGCCGTAACCACTGCCATGCATTTGGTGAACACCCTGGGGGCTGTGGTGAGACCAAAGGGCAGAGCTCTGAACTGATAATGACTGGCTACCAGCCAGAAGCGAAGGAATCTTCTGGAGTACCTGTGCATTTTGATGTGGTAGTTCGCATCCTGAAGATCTATAGAGCACATCCAATTGTCCTAACCCAGGAAGGGTAGAATGGACTGTAGCGTGACCATCCAAAGCTTTGTTCTTTGTAAAGACCTGTTTAATCTGCTGAGATCCAGACTGGGTCTCCAGTCCCCTGTCTTTTTTGGTACCAAAAAGAACCTTGAGTAAGTTCCGGATCCGAGCTGGTCTGCTGGGACTTCCTGGATGACCCTTTTGTGTAGCAGCTTTGAAATTTCTTTGGCTGCTTGGTCCCTTAGATTGGGTGGAACATCTGGAAGGGACTTGTTTGACGGTAACAGGGGTTGAGCAAAGGGAATTCTGCAACCTCCGGATATGACCTCCTGTACCCACTTGTCTTGAGTTAGTTCTTGCCAGGCTTTGGGGTACAGTGAAAGTCTTCCCCTGACTGCCAACACAGGTGGGCAGCCGGGCAACCCTTCAGGGATGCTGAAAGGTATTCTCAGAGAAGGATTCTCTGCTGCCCTGGTTCTCCGGACCCCCTCTGCCATGAGGGTGGCATGTGTTATTGTTCCCTCCTCTGCCCCTGGAGGGGAACTCACCACGTGTGTCAGGCAAGGCTCCCTGGGATTTGCAGAACCACATCTTTCCACTCTTCTGACCCTTGGGGTATGGTCTGGAAGGAGTGGAAAAATGGACTCCCACGGCAGAGAGAGTCTTGCCTTCCTGTTCACACCTGGTTAGGGTGTCCTTCACCTGTGATCCAAAGAGAGCAGAACCATCAAAGGGGGTATTGGTGAAAAATGCTCTGAGGGGTTCCGCAAAATTACATAGCCGCATCCATGTGTGCCTTCTAAGGGCAACACCTGTGCCTGCGGCTCTACTCGCACCATCGGCTGCATAAGAAATGAGCCTCATGGAGGAGTTAACAACTGAATTCAGAGTCACCAGCTGGGAGGCCACCTTAGCTTGAGCCCCCTCAGCTGATGGATCTTGGAGGGTATCTCCAACCTCTTTAAGGAAATCCCTCTGAAGGTGGGTGAAATGGCACAAATAATTCAGAGACCTTATAGAGAAGGTCACTGAAGAAAACATTCACTTCCCATATCTGTCCATAGTCCTAGACTCCTTGTTAGGAGGATGGACAGATGATGAAGTTTCTGCCAACTCCTTCTTTGTGGCTGCTGCTACCACCATGGCATCAACAGGTACTCCCTTAGTTAAAAACTGTTTGTCCTGAGGTGCAGTTATAAATTTAGCAGGTCTCCTGGGGGTGGGTTCCACTGTGTCTGGAGCTGACCACGCTTTCTGAGCCACCACAGACATAAGTGGGTCGAAAGGCGGAGACACCCAGGAGGTGGAAAGTCGGGAACAAAACGCATCCAGGAATACCGACTCATCCTCGTAAGGGGCTAGGGTATTCCAGTTCCCCCTATGCTTAAGGATTTCAAGGATGTCTGAAAAGGAGGCATCTTCAGGGGGGGATCTCGGGGACCCTTCCGAATCCTCTATGTCGGTATCTGATGTGACAGACTCAGGGGAGTCAACGTGCTTCCTCTTGCACTTCCTCTTATGAGGTGGCTCCTCTGAGTGATCAGGGGAGGCCTCGGAAGAGGAAGAAACACCCAAAGGGGTGCCCTGGAGCACTGGTTCCCCACGCTTGGGGTCTGGAGGAGGGGCAGAGGCAGACGCAGGCACCATAGGGGGAGGAGCAAATGGGGTGATCATGGGACTGGCTCAGGGGCCAGTACACTCCTCATGACTTTGAAGGCGTCCCTGCCTGGACGCAAAGAGGACTCCATTTCCGAAGAAATCGGAATCCCTCTCCGCACCACGGGGGACAGCTCTGAAGCCGATGTAGGAGCCGAGCTCACCTGCGCCGAAGCTCCGAGGGGGACAGTGGGGTCAGACAAGGGTCCGATACCACTCACCCCCTCGGAGCCGACGAGGGAGTCCTGGCGCCCAGATCCCTCCAAGGACGGTACCAGGGAAGGGATCGGAGCCGACGACGGAACCGAAGGAGAAGGTATTGGAGCCGACAGTTCCACAACTCGAACCCCAACGAACTCCGGCTCCGAGCTCAAGGGAAGAGTCGGAGGACGAATATCTGCAGAAGTGGACGGAGCCGACACCTGATGAGGGGGGCTGGACAACATTTTAGCTAGGGCCTGCGATTTCAGCAACCTACTGACCACTCTCTCCAAATCATGATCTGAAAGTCTAGAGGACCGAGAGGAGTGAGAGGACCTATGACTGCGCTCTGACTGGAGCAGAGGTGACTGTGGAGCCGAGCGTATCGACTCTAAGGAGGGAGACCTAGATCTCTTTCGACTCGCAGATGGCTCCGAAGTACGTGTTGGAGCCAACTGGGAGGGAGGCACATCAGTTACAGCCAGAACCGAGGTAGATGGTGGTGCTTCACCCAATGACAGCTCAGAACTAGGAGCCGAAGACTTGGGTGGCTTGGAGGATTTCACAGGCTGAGCCTTGGCCGGTGACTCTTTTGGCTTAAGCAAACCCTGAAGGATTAACTTATTTTTGCGCTCCTGCAGGACCCTTGGGCTGAAAGCATGACAAACTGAACAAGAGTCCTGCGGGTGCACCGTGCCCAGACAGTAGACACAAGAAGTGTGACCATCTGTCAGAGACATCTTCTGACAGCATGAGTCACACTTCTTGAATCCGGACACTTTAGTATCCTTGGACATGTTAACAACACACACACCAAGGTCAAACACGCACACACACACACACACACACACAAAAAGAAAAACAAGCTAGCAGATATAACTAATTAACAATATAAACTATACAGTTAGTACACACTGAAAATAAAAAGTCTAAGTATATAGACAGGAACTACTCTAAAGGGGAGAACAAATCTATCTAAAAAAAGTTCTCTTTTTTTTTTTTTTTTTTTTTTTTTGTTTTTAAACTAAAGAAGACAACAAAGGGTTTTTTGTTTTTTGTTTTTAAACTAAAGAAGACAACAAAGGGTTAGCCTCTCCAGTGAAAGGGAAAAGGGGGGGGGGACTCTCTAAGTAAAACGAGTTTTTACAAATGGGAGGGACAGATGCTATCAAAAGAATATAGCTAGGGAAGTAGTACAACTAAAAAATTTAGGTACACTATAAAAGGTTAAATTTTTAGTAAATATAGAAAAATACAATAAAATTATACGAGCCTGAGCCAGTAAGACAACCTCGCAGTCTGAAGTGACAAACGAGATCTGGGTAGCTAGCGCCAGGCATCATGGGATATGGGGTAGCCTCAAACCAGTAAACATCTCTCGAACTATTGAAGATGGCCGAGTCAGAGATGAGGATCGGCTCCGATCCCAACCAGCAAGAATGAAGGTGAGATAGACAACTTAACATCTACAGTTTCTGGGCCAGAACCACTCCTTTTGTGGTAGACAGGTTACCTAGTGCTTACCACTCCCACTGATAAGCTAGAAGGCTTCCCTGCAACACAGAAAGACTTGGGGGGTGGGGCTCAGAAGCTTACATACAGTCCTGGATACAGCAAATCTGTATCTGGAACACTAGTTACAGGAAAGGTAGGAAACAGGCTTACAGTTTTTTTTTGTTTGCTTGTTTTTCTTTTTTTTTTTACAGAAAAGTAGCAAAAACAGTAGTAAAAACAATTTACATGCAGTGCAAGCTAGCGCACTTGAGTATGTAGCAATATTAGACCAAACACAGTTTAAAAAATGCAATTAAATTAAAAAGGACTAAAAGCAAGTGCAGAAAGAGTTTATTAGGTAGAATGTGGTAAAGAGATGGGACTGGGGGAGTGTCCCAGATCAGATCTACTGTGGAGCGGCAACTGCAAAAGCCACCAAATTTAAACTACAAATCAAAAACAGGGAGTTTGGGTCAAAACAGTTTCAACAGAGATCTAAGCAACAACTAACAGTACAAACTGTAAAACCAAAAGAATGTACTCAGCTCTCTATATTTGCAGATCAGTCTCTCAGAACAGGGAGACAACAGTTTCAACAGAGATTTAAGCAACAATTAACAAACTCTATAACCAAAAAATATACTCAGCTCTGTATATTTGCAGATAGTCTGGAATGCAGTCTCAGAACACAGGTTCCAGCAATTAAATGCAGGCTGTTACTAACAGGTCACATTTTATGGTATTTCAGATTCCAGTTCTAGGACTGGGGACCGGCTCCGAAAGGATAAGACAGTCAGCTCTGAGGTATGAGTAGCCTATGTCAAAGACTTTTTGGATTTCTTACTCTCAGAAGTCTTGGAAGACTTTGAGGACTTACTGGATCCATCTTGGTCACTCAGAGCTTCTTGGAAAGAGGGTTTCAACAAACACTATCAATCAACTTTCTTTTTCTCTCCTGGAGAACACTGGAAGAGAAAGAATGACATATGGAGCAGCTATCTTGGAGATGCAATGCTCCCAAGCAATAAACACAGTTAACATGACTGTCGGTGACAGACATTTTCTGGCCACATTTGGGGCATTTTTTAAATCCTGACTTAGGGCGTTTTTCTTGGTCAGCCATACTATACCAGCTACAGTATCACAAAACAAGTTTACTGTAAAACTATACAGACCTAAACAATTTTGATTAGCCACAACAATCAACAAGCCCTTAGAAAAAAAATGGGCTAAAAGTCACACACACACACACACACACACACACACACACACACACACACACACACACACACACACACACACACACACACACACACACACACAAGTAGTTATCTAAATCAAGATAGATAAAATATCAAGTTGTGACAGAAAGTCACTGTCTAAATGTACTACTCAGAAAGCCACTGTCTAAATGTACTACTATCAATATAATGAAGAAATACATGAAAAAAAATATATGAAAAAAATAAGGTTTTACTGGCCCAAGCTAGCGAGACCCTCCCATCTATTGCAGCAGCAAACTAGATCTGAGGTAACTCTAGGTGCATAATGGGATAGGGACTTGGCCTCGAGCTATCTGAAGACCTCAAGCTTTGTAGTAGGCTGACTAGGAGCCGAGGATCGGCTCCAAACCCATCTGTAAGAATGAATGGCGAGATAGAACAACTTCACATTAAAGGGCCTATTTCAGAAAGGGCACTTCATGGTAATCATTCTGGATTCTGAAACAGTCCTACCATGGTGCTTTAGCATGAAGATGTGTAGCACCACAATGGGCTGCCTATGTGGCCATACTAAATGCTAATAAGGCATTCCAGGGGAGAAGCATATGCCAATTTTCCATGTGCTCTCACCTGGAACTGCCAGTCCCAAGGCATTTATGCAGCCCAGCATTTCAGAGAATTGTTCAGCATGGCTGCTCATGGCTTCTCTTATTAATGAATATGGTGAAAAGTTCATGATCACTCATCACAGAAGAGGCAAGTATCAGGAAGTTTAGCAGACAGGTACCATTGGTGTGTGTGTGTGTGTGTGTGTGTGTGTGTGTGTGTGTGTGTGTGTGTGTGTGTGTGTGTGTATCAAAGTACATGATTGTGCATGTATGAATGTGTGTCTGCTGGGAGTTCACAATAGAGAAGTTAGTAAAGGGGCAGGTTAAGAAGGTATGTGTTTATTGTGTCTAAAGGTGAATGGGCGAGTGTGTGCCTGATGGGGAGGAGCTGTGGGGGGAGGGGGTTGTCATACATACACGCTCCCCTAGACTAATGAGTATGTCCTGCAACACCGAAAGGAGGAGGGGAGGACTAAACACCAGGGATACCCTGCTTATCATGCCGTAAAGTTATTTTTAAAATAAAAGAAGAAACCCAATGCAGATTGGGGGATGGTTGATGCTAAGGATACTCTAAATAACATCTCTTAAATTCAATTAAAAATAACAGACAGTGGAATGGGTCAGGAGGAACACCAGGGATACCCTAAATAGCATGCCTTAAAGGCACTTAGAAATAAAGAAAGATAACATGGGTGGGGCGAACACTAGACACTAGGAATACTCTAACTAGCATGCTGTAAAGTCACTAAAAAATATTCAAACCCTACCCCCATCAACCGGGAATATTAGTTCTCTGTGCTACCACTAGACATCTGGGATAATGCAAAACATTAGATAACTGAAAAAAAATTAGAAATGGGAGGAGAAAAGTTTTGAAACCAGCATCCTTGTCACTAGAAACAGCAGCATTAACCCGGTACACTAACTCATACGTTAGTCTAGTATGGGCTTTTATTTTGCGTAATAAGAAGTACACTTTAATCTCTGGCATTATTCAAGGGCTGCAACAGTTTGTGAGGGCACCTATATAACAGTCAACAGCATGAGTATCCTGTAAAATCAAGGACAGTTGAAAAGGATGAAAATGTGTCTATAAGACTTGAGGATAAAGGCAAAAGGAATCCTAGATGACATCTTGAATAATTTTTGATAGATTTTGAATGTACTGACTGTCACCATTGAGATGAAGAGCATTTACTGTACAACACTGCTGTTTTTACTTTTTTTAAATAAAATTTAATGTTCACAATATACTTACACCAGTTTGACTTATGATTTTAACCTGACTTTTCAGAAATCGTTCAGGAGTCAGAGGATGTATTTAGGTTGCTAGATTTGTGACATTCCATAGCCGATATGTGTGAATGAATTAATTTATAATTTATTTACTATGCAGTTACTTGCTGCTAAGTGTTCTGTTGCTCTATATGTTCTGCTTGTTCTTCACTGTCCACTCGGGTTACCTTGCTATGTGTGCTAACCTCCTTACCAAACTGGTCACTTGTTCACTACACATCATTTTCCTTCATGTGATATGTCACTGTGCAACGCAGTTCAGTAGCACCAGCATTAACTGGGTACTTTGCTTACACTTTGCTAGCGCGTTGTTATAATTGTCATAGATCTCATCATTAGCAAGTACTAAAGAGGCTCCACTTTATGAAATCAGCAAATTACATTTTCTTGCATGCTAAAGCAGATGTTTGTGTCCTTGTGACAGAAATCATAGTTCAGTCATAACATAAGGTCCTACTGTATTGTATGCATGTTGTGCACTTACCTTTGAGCTTGGTAGCAACAAAATTCCTGGAAGTAATGATCTGATCCATATCTGACCGGATTGTCCCTTCGAGCTCCTTAGTCATGCCTTTACATTCCTCCTGCAGGGAGCTGAATCCCTGAGTAACTTGCTCAAGGACAAGGTTGTAGGCCTCTTCTACTGTCTGGCAGGGGAAAAAAAGAGTGATGTCAGGTTCAGATTGGCAAAAATGTAATGCAAATTATCTTAAATGCTTCCTCCTACTGTCTTTCAATCTTGATAGGAGTGCTGAGTGACACCTAGCAATGAGGGACACAAACCAATTGCTGCCTAATGACCTTTTACAATGTTCACTTTATTTATGTTCATGAGATATTTTTATACTGACAGGAAGATGACTGCCTACTAGATAGTCAGAATGCTCATCCTTATGCTTATAAGAAGTTTTTATACCCTAAGGAGAACTGCTGCCCACTAGCCAGTCAGAATGTTCTCTTTTATGCCTATGATAAGCTTTAATACTCTGATGAAGATCACAGACATGGGTGTTTTAGAATTGCACTTCATGATGTGTTTTCCTTTTAATACAAAATTAATTAATGTTATGGAATCAAACTTTTGAGGTAAAGGATATTTCTCACTAAAACCTCCATGCAAACACCATCCAGCAGTTCATTTTGGGCATCTATATACAGTTAGCTCTACATAGCTGCCCTCTCACCATCACACTGCCATTTCCACAGCCTGTCCTACTCACTTTGTTTTCTCACATCAGTGATATGGGCAGAGATTCCTTTGATTCAACAAACTCTTTGGTAAAGCAGTATCTTCATTTTCAGTCTGAATCTGTCTGTTAAACCTACATCTTCCTAAGAGTTTTGTCTTTATCATATTTCCTTATTTTAGCTGTTTGTATTATATTCTTATCTCTTCTCACTTCCAGACTAAATAGTATCAGGTCAGCACAAAAACATTTGTTCACCTATTTGTTAACTAAGCTAACCGGATTGATCCATGTCAGACCCTTTTCAAGCATGACATGGACCACAGGTAATGAGTGGTCATACAGACAAACATACATACAGTTACATCAAACATTACAAGCTTTTTACAATATACAGCAAAACCACAAAACACTCCTTAGGGTAGATGTCTCACTGCAAGCAAAAATGACAATAACAATTCCAAAGGTAATCCAAGCAGTAGAGACAACCATGCTTACCAGTGTGTACATTAAAGACTATATTTTGTTTTACGTATCGTTTCTGGCAAATTATTGGCTCTGCATGGTTGTCTCTACTGCTTGTATTACCTTTGGAATTGTTTTTATAATATATATTGATAACATGTAGCACAAGGCAGAACAAAACACTATTAGTATAAATTACATAGCTGTGTACAATATATCCTTCAGTTTAGTGCCTCAGTATTATAGTTTCATAAGTACTTACAAGGCTATTTATATGTGGAGATTTTATGAAACCCAGCCATACATTCCCATAATAGTTTTTAGCTCTTATACTTTGTGTTCAAATAATACAGAAACATGCAGAACAAGGATTGCATTTTCTGCATCACATCTACAGGGACCAGGTTTCAAACCTGACCAGCTAATCATTGTCAGTTTCAGTTCTGAAACCTACTCAGTGCCTGTGTGGACTTTGCATGTTCTTACCATGAGTTTTCTTTGAGTATCACAGTTTTCTCGCATCTCCCAAAACACATACTGGTTGACTGGCCGCACCAATCTGTCCATATATATTATCTTTGTGGCCGATGTCCTTTCTTAAAAAGGTCTGAAGAACATTTTACCTATCTGATTAACAGAAGATAAACACACACACACACACACACACATATATATATATATATATATATATATATATATATATATATATATATATATATAGACTTATGAAATTTTTTTATTTATACTTTTGCTGACTGGAATAGTAGCTTCTTTTCAGGGGGAGTCAGGGAAATTTGGGAAGGGCATTGGGGAACTGACATCACTCTTTTCTTTTTTTAAACCCCTTTATTAAATTATAACTTAAGACATATGCAAACATACATTAACATAAAAAACATTGTAAACACTTTTCCATTCAAATACAATATACATCACATATATTTTCTTTGCTACTATTATCAGTCCAACTTTGCAAAAAAAATTGCTGAATTCCTGCCTTCTCTTAAACCTCACTCTGCCTCCTCTTGAATATTATTCTGCATATGTTGTTCTATCAATTTTCATTTACTTCTATGTGATGTGCTGTCTGCCTTTCCTAAAGATTCCTCTTCCAGTTAATGTATCTCTTTTATAATATTCAGCACCTCAAGTGCAGTTGGGGTAGACTTTGATTTCCATTTTCTAGTAATTGCTTTTTTTGGCAGCCACCATAATAAAACTTAACAAAGCATTACTATGTCTGAGCAATTCAGATCCTGCAACCCACCTCAAAAAATAATTTCCTTACTTACTCTGTAGAAAATTTTTAAACTGAGCCAACTCACTACACTCCCAAAATATATGTCCCCAGTTACCTGTTTCTTTTCCAGCAGACCTCCATCATTTGTTATCTATCTGAGGAAAAACTCTTTGAAGACTACTTGGAGTATAAAGTACCTATGCAATCACTTCCAAGCAAAGATACTAAATCTTCTGGACTTGGTTTTACACTTGGGAACCATACATATGCCATCCTATTGTTTTCTTGTAAATTGCTTTTCCAATCTCTCTTTCCAATCTTTTCTAAACTCCTCTGATTGATTCTTATAATTATCATACAATATTTTAAATGCTGTACTAATTCTTTTTTATCAACTGCTTCTGTTCCAGATTCTACTAAAAACTCTACCAGATCAGGTCTTTCACTTAAAATTCTCCTATTCCTTTCTATTTTCCTGTACTCTGAGATCAAGGCATGGTAGGGAAGGCAGTCCCTAGTGTGCAGTCCACATGTCTTTTTGGCCTCATCCCACTCTACTACCTTTCCTGCTTGAGATATTTGCTCCCAATATCTTAGTTCCTTTGCCAGATTTCTCCAATAAATTGTAGCCCTCTCTTGCCTATTTTCTGTACCACTACTTGCAATCATCCCTATTGGCAAAATCTCCTTTCTCTATTCTTGTAGTTCTTAGACTACCTTCTGCTACTTTATGTAATATAATATTCTACATGGTTGTTATTATTCTCCTTAAGGATCTGCACCCAAAATCCCACTCTCTCTCTATTTCTTGAACTCCCCTCTTGCTTTTTCATTATCCCTTTTCAATATGAATTAGAACCGTCTGCTTTTGTTATGTATATGATCCTTAACTGTGTAACTCTAAAATATCCCTTCAGATCAGATAAACCTAAACCACCTTGTTCTGTTGGAAGAATCAACTTATCCTTATTAACTCTTGCCCTCTTTCCCACTCAAACAAATTCCTTCAATTCTTTATTAATTATTGTCCACAACTTCTCAAGTTGAGAAAAGAATGTTTGACCTGTATATAAGACAAAACGGACTAAAAACATTTTCACTGCTTGTATCCTCTATCCATATCCATAAAAAAGAGTTTCCAGTTTCTCAGTTTTTATATTATCTTTTGTTTATCTCTTCCCATGCATCCTTAGCTACCATAACTTAAGCCTTTTTGATCCATACTCCTAAATACTTCATCTTATCATCTCCCCATAAATATGGGTTTTGCTGAACCAATTTGAGTGTGGGCACATAAATTTACGGCTATAGTCTTTGTTTTGTTTTCATTAATTTTATAACCCCAAAAGACTTGAAACTGTTTCAAAATGTTCCACAACATTGAGATATAATTTTCTGGATTTAACAAGTACAAGATAATAAAACAAATAAAAAGGGGAAAGAGGACACCCCTGCCTGGTTCTTCTGTTCCAACACAACTTATCTGAGAGGAACCCTCTCACTCTAATTCTTGCCTCAGATCCTTCATATATCTTTCTAACTAACTTTATTATTGTATCAGGGTATGCAAATGCCTCCATTGCCCTACGCGTAAAATCCCAGCTTACTCTGTCAAACGCTTACTCTCCATCATGACCCACCAACAACAGGAATATTTTCCTATTTTCCACTTCTTTTTGGATCATCATTATTCTGTTAATGTTAAAATGTTTGCCTCCCCCACACAAAACCACACTGATCCATATCTATCAATTTTAGCAACACATTTGACATTTTTTAGCTAGTATAGACATAAACACTTTATAATTGTGGTTTAAATTTAAATGGGTCTACATGAAGCTAGGTCTGAAGGGTCTTTGCCATCTTTAGGTAACTCAGCCACCATAGCTTTCTTCCAAGGTGTTGGTGCTTCCCCTCCTTTTAAAATACTGTTAAACAAAATTTTCCAGATCTTTATCACTTTCTTCCTAATTTCCAAACTTCCACAGGAATACAATTTGTTCTTGAAGACTTTCCTGAAGATTTATTACATATCACTGTTTTTATTTTTAGCCCTGTCTACCTCTAACTTGCCAAAGTAAGCCCTACAGAAATATTTTCATTTGTAATCTTTCTTGATATCCACATTTCTCTGCTTTATACAAATTTTCATAAAATTCTGAAATATCTCTAAAACATATACAGGATCTTGGGTTGTTTTTCTTGTTATAGTTTTCCTAAGTTTGACAACAACCCTTTCAATGGTCTGTTGCCTAAGTTGTGCTAAAAACTTTTGTGCTCTAGAGTAGTTATCAAAAATATTTGCTCAACAGTACTCTTTCTAAACTCATGCATATTATCTACATAATCCCTTATTTTCACTCTAGCACTCTGCAATTGTTCCTCCTCTTGTTTTGTGAGATTCTCCCTATTCTGCTGAATATCTATTCTGAAATCCTCTCTTTGTCAAATTCACATTCTCATTTATTTCCAAATGTGTCTTCTGCACCACTGCTCTTTGCACTCTACATTTTTTAATATAATTCAATAGTCTTTCCTTTGTATCTATACTTGTAAGGCAATTTGGATTCCAGGATAATATGGACAACGTAGCCATCATGATAAAAAGCTATTGTTCCCACCTAATACACATGCCAGTTTTTTGAATGTGTATTTTCAGCTTTTGTATCACATGCATATACTAATATTTGGCAGGCTAATCTTTTGTACAGTTTTTTTTCTCATCTCCATTTGAACCTATTGCACATATTCAAGAATTTTTGTTTTAATGAAAACTCTCAAACAAAAAGGTAACTACAACCCCTCATCCCCTATTAACTTGGATCAAATACACAAAAATAAGTACATCTTCAAATCATAAAGTTTAACCCTCCAGAAGGGAACAATTCCCCCAAAATTGATGGCTGCACATATAGGCATTATCTAATCAAAATTAAGGTTACTCGTGCTACAGCCTATGCTCCCTCTTACTGCTTTTTGCTGTCTGTTCTTTTCTTATCTCTCTTCCCCCAAAATATAAAAAGTTGACTACAACCTTAACTTTGACCACCATGTGTCTACTGTAGTAAGGAACGCTTTCTACGTAGCACACTTGATTAGTAAAGGCATTGCCTTGACACCAAAAGAAGTTATAACTCCCCAATGTACTCAGCAATAATTTTTTGTAGATTTCACTTAACATTTATTTTATTTATTTTTATTTATTTGTCTTTTTTTACTGAGAATGTCCGACTAGGTAATACCCATTTTCAGTAGAGGCCCAGGAAGAAAAGCGCCATTTGCTTACATTGCATTATATTAAGTTCCGGTCAAACATGGAGTAGTTTCATTTCTATTTGCATGTATACACAAATAGTGGTTACATTTCTATTTACATTTATACATAAACTGTAGTTACATTTATACATATAAAGTATAAGATTTTACAGAGGTGGAAGTTACTAAAGATAAAGCATACATGCATCTTAGTGGATTGTACAGGCAGCAGTTACATATAAAAACTGCTTTGTTATTTCAGTAAGATGTGGAGAGTATTATGTTTAAGGAGGATATTTGGATAGTATTGTACAGCAAAAAAGTTTTAACCCTCTGATTAGCATGTACAAGACCAGGACTGGTGAAGATGTTATTTAAGCAGTGGTTTAAAACTACTGAGTTTGTCAAAGAGTTTTATTTGCATGGGGATACTATTTCAGAGTTTAGCAATGCATTGAGAGTAGAGTGAGTCTCCTGCAACATTATTCGACTTATTTGTAAGTAATAAGAATTTGTTACTTGAATGGAGGTCCCTTGCTGGACAGTTGAGTAGTAATTTTGTAGTGCAGGGCATTTTTCTAGATGATGCATGAGTTTGTATGCTGTAGTTAGTTGTAAATATGTTAGACAGTTGTGAAGTTCAAGCCAGTTTAAATGCGTTACGCTAAGACAATACTGGTTCTTATGAGAGAGACTGGTGGCAAATTTAGCTACTTTATAGTAGCAGGATGGAAGTTTCTTTCTTAGAGTATTGTTTATGTTTATTAGGATAGGAGCAGCATATAACAGAGTCGGCAGAAAGAAGGTGGTGGCTAGAATTTTTGCAGTATCTGTAAGGAATTCCTACATAGGGAGCCTAGTTTCTGGTGTGTAGATTTAATGGTGTACAGTACATGGTGGTCATATTTGAGATTGCCATCTATTATAATGCCTATAAGTTTACTGTGAGTTACAGTCTCAATGACAGTATTATTTGCTGACTTTATGGTAAAAGATTGCTTTTGATTTAGGCAACTTTGTGAGGTGAAAACACTAACTTAGTTTTCTTGGGGTTGAGTGGGAGGCTTCATTATTTGAGCTAGATTTCTATGGAGGAGAATGATTTTTGAGTAATGTCTTGCAGCATTTTTATTGCTGAGGCTGCACATATTAATGTTGAGTCTGGTTGAAAGGATGAGAAGGTTTGTTATCATTTAATGACTTTTTGCCTTCCAGACAAGTAACTAGGGAATCACAACAAGGAGTACTGTGAAAGTCCTATTGAAGGGAGCAGTTGCTGGTGTGAGATAGAATCAAATACCTTTGATAAGTCTAAGAATGTGGTGGATACAAACAGACCATTGTTTCTATGACGGTTTATTATAGTGATAAAATGTAGTAGAGCAGTAATGGTGCTGTGCTAGGGCCTAAAGCCGTTTTGTGTTTCTGACAGCAGGTTATTTGAGGTTAGGTATTGCATCAACTGCATATGGATGCATTTCTATAATATTTTGGCAAGGGGGAGAGAATCACTATCAGTCTGTAGTTATTAAACTCTTTAGATTTGCCATCTTTGTACAGTGGCATGATGTAGGATTTTTTCCACAGTGATGAGACATATCTTTCTGCTATGGACCTATTAATTAGGATGGACACAGGGAAGCTATGACTTTTGCAGCCATTTTAGGTAGTCTGATGGTAGTTGGTCTACAGCTACAGAAGTAGTTTTTAGCTTAAGAAGCAACTTCCTTATGAGTGAGGTACATACTGGACTAAAACTGAAGAGCTGTAGCCAGGTGGTTTTGATTGGACTAGGGTAGACTGAGGAGTGGGGCAGATGTGTTAAGTGTCTAAGAGAAATAATACTGATTGCATAAAGTAGGACGTAAACTGTGTGAGGATAGAGTCTATTATATTGTCTGTTTTTGGAGAAGGAGCAGTGGTCTTGTCAGGGTAGAGTAGTTTAGTGATGACCAAAAAAGTCTGGGGTTGTTTATATGTTTGTCTTGTAGGTTGGTATAGTATGTTTTCTTATCCTGTTTGACATGGAGTTTTGCAATGTTTCTAGAATGTTTAAATTGCTGGAGGGCATTTTGAGTTCTATTTTTATATCATTTTGTTTCAGGCTTTATCCCTTTTTGTCATATTTTTTTTTTGTTTTCTTTGTCAGGCATGGTACGGGATTGGACGTTACTCTTTTATTATATAGTCAAGCTAGACTATTTAAGGTCTATAAGAATATGCTATTAAAATGTTCTACAGCAGTAGTTAGTGGCATTGTTCTAAGTACATTCTAGTTATATTTTTTTAGTGTTTCAATGAAATATCTTCACTGAAATTGGTTGTATTTCATATTTGATTATAGATGATATGTTTATCTAAGTTATGCTGAGTTTTAATAGTATATGTTGGTATGTGGTCACTTACGCTATCTGACAGCCAGCCTACTTTTGTCAGTTTGTCTGGTTTGTTTGTAAGAATCCAATCCAATGTTGAGTGTCTCCCTGAAGTTTTATTGATTCTAGTAGGTGTGGTTATTAATTGTCTGAAGTTGTGCAAGTTTATGGATTCAGTGGGGGTAGTGGACTTTATGAGTTGCCAGTCTATATTTAAGTCTCCAAGTAGTACAGTTTCAGGGTTAATTTGTTGGCATATCCAATGCAGGATGCTTTCAGCAGTATCAACGTTACTCCCTGGTGGTACATAAATTTCTGTTAAACATATAGTATTCCTACTGATGGTTTTTAGGCATGTTATTAGTAGTTCAGCATTGTTAAATTTAGTTGTTTCCTGTAGAAGTAAGGTAATGGTTAGGGAATTTTTATAGATGATTGCTACACCACCTGCACGCTTGTTTTGTCTGTCATTCCTGAGTATATTGTATCCTGGGGGTGATCACATTATCCTTTGCTTCTTCTTTTAACCAGCTTTCAGTAGCTATGACTACATCAGGAATGTATGTGGCAAGTTAAGCATGGATGTCATGGATTTTATTGTACACACTTCTTGGGTTCATATTTAGTAAGGAGAGTTTGGATTCTGTTTTTTTTTTTTTTTTTTTTTTTTGCTGAGATGAATTAGGTGGCTGGTTTATTTTGGGGTTGGAAGTGATGGTTTTATGAACAGTGGGACCAGGGTTGGGATGAATATCTCAACTAGTGTTTTGAACTGATATTCTACAGAGGAAAGAGTGTGGCCAGTTATATTTTGGTCTTGGTTTGATATTTGATTGTAAATTTGGATGCTTAGTTTTAAGATACTTTTAGAAAAATAAATCAGATGTGGTTTGTTTGTAGAGATAGGGTGTTATGAAGAAGGACAGACTGGGTAGATGTTGATATTCTTTGTGAGGACTGGATGAAGTCCTAAGTACTTGAATGAGATGAATTTGATAATTGGTGATAAAGGCTTGTAGAGTGAGGAGAAATAGTAAAATAATCTGACTTAGGGGCATCTTATTTAACTTGGATTTTATCTTTGTTGTAAATTAGGATAAAAAATGTTAGTAGGGTAGTGGGTTGGCTGTGCAGATGTAATTTGATAGTTAAAGGAGGCAAGGATTAAAACAATTTGTGACAGGGTCTTGGGTGGTAAACTAGAGTGGATGTTACTGTTGGGAGTAATTGTATTGATTGTTTTCCTACCGAAGGGAACTGTTGGTACTGGTTAGAGGAATACGTGGGTGGTGGCATGGAAGTATAAATGTAGAATAACAGGGAGTGGGTGTGATTTGGAGGTTGGGTAGGGGAGCAGAGTGAGCCTGAGCATTAGTGAGGGTGAATGAAGTGGGTTGAAAACTTGTCAAGAGACAGAGAAAACAATCAGTGACAACGTAAATAGCCACAAATCTGCTGGAGATAAGTAAAAGGAACAATGCAGTTTAAAAGGCTTCAGTGCTAGTAGAGGAATGTCTTGGTTTTGTTGCTCTAGAGCAAAGTTTTAGTAGAAGAGTTGGTCCAGTATCATCTTGACTTGACTAACGGAGATAAATTGCACTTGTCTGTTTGAACAACTGTGCAATATAAGGAGGTTTGTATGGGTCTATATCACATTGTTTAACGCACTAAACGTCAAACACCTCTTCGTCAAACCATATTTATAGAATCTTCATCTGTCGAACGATCGTTTCAGTGAAACTTTTTCCCACGGTAAGTAACAAGTTGGCCAACCTACCAACCGCAACAAAAACAGCATTATTTTAAACCCACCCTAGTGGGAGGCTGCACCCTCCACATCCCCCTAACTAAATATACCAATTCCAAGATGGCACTACAGAGGGGAAAAGGGTAAATTCCTGAAAATGGTCCTAGGAAAAAGTTCTCTGAAATGATCATTCGACGGATGAAGACTTCGACAAATAGGGTTTGACAAACAGGTGTTCGATGTTTAGTGCATTCGACAATATGATATACACCTAGTTTCTATGGACTTTAAAAGGCAAAATCCAAAAGCCTACCTCACCTCAACCCCCCACAGACCAAGCAAAACAATGAGAAAAAGTAAGCCAGAATGCAGCTCTGGAAAAATACTGGCTGACATCTCAAAAGTGATTACACAAGAGAAATAAACTTAAGAAAGGGTGAAGTGGACTGCTAAAACAATGAACTGAGCACAGTTACAGGAGAAAGTACCAATAGGAACTGCTGTGGTCTAAAAAAAATGGAGCTATTATAGTGGATAAAGTTCTTTGTTTTAGGCTACCATAATATTTATAATTTACATACAAATATAGCCCACACGCTGGTGTTCAAACTGCAGACTTCACTGTTACATAAATATCTACTTCCTTGCAGGGACACTTCAATAGAAAAATTAAAACACACTAAAAGACAGTTGAGTGCACTGAATTGATGCTGACTGCACAAATACTAGCTCAGAGCTGAAAATGGTTTAGTAACTGCCTCAGGCAAGGAGAAACAGGAAAGGAAGGGGAGGCCAAGGGTGACATCCTTGAAGGCATGCAGTTCCACTAAAAATAGGAGGATATAAATAATGGGAGTAAAAAAATTCTAGAAAAAGTGAAGAAAATATAAAAGAAAGAAACTTTGAGAAGTAGGAGTAAATGTCAGTGTCTGTTAGGAAGAAGAGAGTAAAAGCTGACCAGCAGGATGTCAGTGGAGGAGGGTTTACAGACTATAAGGCTACTGCTTACAAACTAGGACACTGAAGCACTTGCCTTCAAGACTAGTCAATATGCAGACTAAACATACACAGAAGACTGGAAGCCTCTCCTTTCCTAAACTTTCCTAGCTAGTTGTTCCAGTGATCAGATTTTGCTGATCCCTGGGCTTTGTATTTGGTTTCTGTGTTCCTCCATTTTCTTGTGTGGCCAGAGGTAGTTTCTTTACTCACTAGTGGGAGTGGGGAGTACTGAGCTGCTTGTTTGTCCTCAGAGGAGTGGTTAGAAGCAGCAACTAGTAATTCGTCGGCCATTTTGGGTCATTTCCTGTTTTTTCCAGCCCCCTGCTATAAAGCACACGTTAGCGCACTTTAGCGATTTAGTGCTGCTACCGTTGCACACTAGGGCAGCCGGTTAATCAGATTTAAACTATTAGGGCTACCTAAAGTCCACTCTTCAAATTTTCCCTTAAAACTACCTTCCTCAAAGTATACTACTGTTCTATTTAGTGTATCCTACAACTATAAATTATCTCTACTTGACTCCCAAGTAGACTATTCTCTATCTGTATAGCGAAGCACTTGCTCCTACAGTACTTATCACCTCGATACAGCACTCTTGTTATAGAAAGTACCCCAAAAAAGCAAACCCCATTTCTCGGTCACCCACATCCCCCAGAACCTTTTCTAAGTTTTTCTGTCTATTCCTTCTAGCATGTCGAGGGATCAGTTGCTAATGTCCTCTCCTGCTCAGCTGGTGAACCTGGGAATATTGAGGCAATGTTACAATTGCCTCATGTACACTGACAACCCTCTCCTCCTCCCACAAAACACAAATACATGTGAGAGATGCAACTATACGGCCAAACTGGAGGCTGAGCTCTCTCAACATAGGACTGGCATGACCAGACAGGAGGAGAAGGTAACCACACACACTATAGACCCAGTCTCACATAATACCATCACAACCTCAAATTATACACATAAACACACAAATACATACTCGGAGGCTCTGATCAAAAATCTACCAAAACAGCAGAGGCCACCAAAGCAGACACCCAAACAACTACCACCTCAGAACACAACACCTGCAACACATAGACCACACAGTCAGAGTGTCAAGCAGTCACAGCCCTTAAGGCCAAACACAATGCCAGACACACTAGTCATTGGTGACTCCATAGTCAGACACACTGGCGTCCGCTCACCAGACTGAGTAAGGAGAAGGTCACAGTAAGCTGCCTGTCGGGTGCTAGAATCCGCCACATAACGCATGCACTCAGGTCTCTCAACAGCAGGTACAAGTATGACTCAATCATTGTCCACGCTGGTGTTAACGACCTGAGGCACCTCCTTGGACTACATGAAAAGAGACATAGAGGAGCTCTCTGATTATGTAGCCCAAGCAGGTATGACCCTGACCTTGAGCAGTATCCTACCTTCACCAAGAATGATGCCACAATACAGAGATAAGATGATCAGCTTTAACAATTACCTTAAACTCTGGTGTCATTCAAAGGGGATCCAATGTCTGTCTGCCTGGGATGACATGCTGGACAAGCCACGCTGCTTCATGAGGACGGCTTGCACTTGTCACCCCTGGGATTCCGGAGTTTGGCAAAGGCTCTTGCCACCCCCATAGTGCCTCTAAACCTACCACCCTAGAACAAAACAAAGAAAAAAAACTAAGGGTAATGCTGCTCAACGCCAGAAGTCTCAACCTCAAGATGCACCTTTCGAGGCCCTTCTCAGTATGGAGAACATCGATGTCTGTGCTGTGACAGAAACCTGGTTCAAGGCTCCTGAGAGCACCCCAGCACTATCAGGTTTTACCTCATATCATGCGTTCTGGCCCCAAAACCCGGACAATACCAAGAAAGGAGGAGGGGTATCCATATTCATCAAGGACACCCACACCTCAAGATTGGTGGCATCGCACGATGCATCGGAAACCATCCAGGTGCAATTAACCATAGGCAAGACTGCTCTGCAATTTGTAGCATGTTACAGGCCACCCTCGCAAACTCAGGAACCTCATATGGCCTTCCTGAAAACACTGGAGGGGATAAATGTATCTCCGAACACCATCATACTAGGTGACTTCAACTACCCTAATATAGACTGGGAACACTACTCAAGCCCAAACACTCTAGCCCAAAAGTTCCTGGAATTCATAAACTCAAATGCCATGGAACAACTAGTCACCATCCCCACAAGAGGAGAAAAATAGAAGTTATGTCCTTACCATAACGTTCCATGTGGAGTGTTCATCTTGCCTTTGTTCTTACACATGGGTTCGGAGCCGATCCTCGGCTCCGTGTCGCCGCAAGCTCTGCATCGAGAAGAAGCTCGAGACAACCTAATACCCACAATCCCCCTCTGCCTTTACCTCAGATCTAGTTTGCAAGCAAACCAGCAGTCAGAGAGAGAAACATTCATGCCAAAAACACATAGACACAAAATAATTATCTATCTATATATATATATATATATGTATATATATATGTATATATATATATATATATATATATATATATATATATATATATATATATACATGTAAACCATATGTACAACAACTGCAATGCAGAAGCAGAATACTCCAGACCAGGCACCAAACTGAACGTTCTTCCTAAGGGTGGGAGGGTGGGAATGTAAGAACAAAGGCGAGATGAACACTCCACATGGAACGTTATGGTAAGGACATAACTTCTATATGTGATAGTGTTCGATCTCGCTTGTTCTTACACATGGGTAGCGTCCTAGCTCCATGTTCCTGAGGAACTCACGGAAGGACGTTCTTGAGCACAGTGGAACCAAAGGTTGCCCTGTCCCTAGAAACCTTGTCTACCTTGTAATGAGAAATGAATGTATGTGGTTTAGACCAAGTAGCAGCCGCACAAATAGCGTCTAGTGGTAGGCGAGCTGCATGAGCCAGGGATGTAGACACTGATCTTGTGGAATGTCCTTTGGGTTTGTCCAAAAGAGTTTGATTTGAAGAATCATAGACATAGATGACACAATCAGTTAACCATTTAGAAAGAGTTCTTTTAGTAACCGCTACTCCTTTTCTGTTATCAGCAAAGGCTACAAAAAGTTGATCAGATTTCCTGTGATCTTTTGTTCTATCCAAGTAAAATCTCAGTTGTCTGTGGACATCTAATTTGTGTAACATATACTCCATTTTATTGGAGTGATTCTTGAAGAAGGTGGGTAATTCAATGGACTGATTAATATTGTTAATAGAGCAAACTTTAGGAAGGAAGGATGAATTTGTGCGAAGAGAAACTCTGTCAGAGTGAAAGATCAAATAAGGGTGTTTAATGGAGAGAGCTTGAAGTTCAGATACTCGCCTAGCGGATGTAATGGCTACCAAAAAGAGAGTCTTCCACGACAAAAATTTCAATGGACAAGAGGAGGCTGGTTCAAAGGGGGGCAGCATCAACTTAGATAATAATAAGTTTAGACTCCAAGGTGACGTAGGAGATCTAATTGGTGGTCTAATATGAAAAGACCCTTTTAAAAAGGCTTTACAAAGTCTGTGGGCCATAACAGGAGCCCCACATTCTTCCACATGGAAATTAGAAATGGCAGCCAATTGAACTCTTAAAGTGGCAGGAGAAGCACCCTGGTGGAACAATTCTGTTAAAAACTCTAAAATTTTATTCAAAGGAGCTATGACAGGGTCTACTTGCTGTGTATTTGCCCAGAATACAAAGCACTTCCATTTACTAGTATATGTTTTAGTAGTGGAAGCTTTATGAGAAGCCACTAATATATTCTGAACTGCAGGTGAAAGAAGATCAGACCTGGCTAAGTAGGGAATTGGAGCAGCCAAGCTGCTAGATGGAGGGACAAGAGCGAGGGGTGGGGAGCCCCTGACGAGTGAGTCAATAGATCTGGCTCTGGGTCCAGGATCCAGGGCCCCCGAATGCAGTGTGTCATGAGAAAGGGAAAACAAATTTGACGAGACCAGAATGGGGCAATGAGGATTATTGTCCTGTGCAGGTTGTTGGCTTTCTGGAGAAACTTTGTGATCAGGGGAAAAGGAGGAAATGCGTACAGGAGACCCGGGGGCCAATCGTGAATCAGTGCGTCCCTGGGGACTTCCCCTGGAGGGAGTAATAGGGCAAAGTAGCTCCTGCATTTGGCGTTCATTGGAGACGCAAACAGATCGCAGGAAGGCTGGCCCCACTTGCGAAAAATCTTTTTCGCAACTGATTGTTTTAGGGACCACTCGTGCGGTAACAGGATTGCTCTGCTCAGCCTGTCGGCTATGACGTTGGATGACCCCGGGATGTGCGTTGCTATCAGAAAGCGACCCGTGGACTCCGCCCATTGCCAGATTCTCATGGCCTCTCTGCATAGTTGATAGGACTTGGTTCCCCCCTGCTTGTTTATGTACCAGACTACAGACATGTTGTCCGTCTGAACTGCAATAGTCCCTAGAGGAAGAAGGGGAGCAAAGTGTTGCAACGCTAGAAACACTGCCCTCAACTCTAGAACATTGATGTGCAGATTGTACTCTAAATTGGTCCATTCGCCTTGGACTGTCTGTCCCTGAAAGATGCCCCCCCACCCTATCAGGGAAGCGTCCGTGGTCACCGTAGCTGTCGGCGTGGGTAGCACAAATGGTCTCCCTCTGGAAAGGTTGCAAGTCTGAAGCCACCAGACTAGGTGTGATTTGCATGTGTTCGTTATAAGAATTTCGTGTGTCAGAGGTAGCTGTTGGAACGACCATTGTGCAAACAGTAGCCATTGTAGGACTCTCATGTGCAGTCTTCCCAAGGGTATTGCAATAAGAGAAGCTGACATGAGTCCCAAAACCTTCAGTACCAGTTTTGCTGGGGATTTTCTGGATGACAGAAGAAGACGTATGTGAGTCTGAAGTGAAAGTATCCTTTCTGGAGGAAGCCTTAGAATTAACTGATGTGTATCTAATTCCGCTCCTATGAATAAGATACGCTGTGATGGCTGAAAGGAGCCAGTCGTCCAGATACGGAAACACCTGGAATCCTAGGCGTCTCAAGTGAGACGCTACCACTGCCATGCATTTGGTGAAGACCCTGGGGGCTGAGGTCAGACCAAAGGGCAGGGCTCGAAACTGAAAGTGACTGGCTCCCAGCCGGAAGCGCAAATGATCTCTGGACGCCCTGGCCATCTTGATGTGGTAGTATGCGTCCTTCAGATCTATTGAGCACATCCAGTCGTCCTTCTGTAAGAATGGAAGGATCGATTGAAGCGTGACCATTCGGAACTTTTCTTTCTTGACGAAGGTATTGAGGTTGCTTAGGTCCAGAATGGGCCTCCAGTCCCCTGTCTTCTTTGGAACTAAAAAGAACCTTGAGTAAGTTCCGAATCCTCTTTGGTCCACTGGGACTGGTTGGATGACTCTTTTTCTAGCAGCTTTGAAATTTCTATAGCTGCTGGTTCTCGCAGATGGGGCGGCACATCTGGGAGTCTTTTCTTTGGAATGGGATTGGATAGAAATGGTATACTGTAACCTCTGGTAACAACGCTTTTTACCCACTTGTCTGTAGTAATGTTTTGCCAGGCCTGAGGGTATAAAGCTAAGCGACCCCCGACTGCCTCCAGAGCAGGACAGTCGGGCCTCCTCTCAGGAGTGCTGGAAAGGTTTACCAGGGAGTGTATCCCTGTCACCTTGATTCTGCGGACCCCCTCTGCCGCCAGGGCGGCGTCTTCCACCTCTGCCCCCTCCTCTGCCTCTAGAATGGGCATCACCCTGTGTGCCTAGGAAAGATCCTTGGGGTTTTCGAAACCACATTTTTCCACCATGTTGCCCTTTGGGGTACGGTCTGGATGGGGTGGAAAAACGGACTCCGACAGCAGACAGAGTCTTTCCCTCCTGCTCACACCGGGTAAGGGTCTCCTTTACTTTGGGGCCAAAGAGAGTGGCACCGTCAAATGGGGCGTTAGTAAAGGAAGACTTGAAGGCTTCCGCAAATGAACATAAGCGCATCCAGGATTGTCTACGAAGAGCAATCGCTGAAGCTGCTGCCCTACTCGAACCTTCGGCTGCGTAAGAGATCAGCCTCATGGACGAGTTTACAATGGATGTAAGGGTATTAAGTTGCGCTGTCACTTTCTCTGAGACAGCAGCATCTGTAGTACCCTGGAGGGTATCTCCCAACTCTTTGACTAGATCCCTCTGTAGCCGTGTAAAGTGGGTCAAATAGTTCAGGGATCGCATAGAAAAGGCCGCTGAACTAAAAATGCGCTTCCCATACCTGTCCATAGTCCTAGAATCTTTATTAGGGGGATGGACAGATGAGGAAGATTCCGACATCTCCTTTTCGTGGCGCTGCCACCACCATAGCGTCCACTGGAACTCCTTTTGTCAAGTAAGCCTTGTCCTGGGGTGCAGTGATATATTTATTAGGCTTCCTAGGGACTGGTTCCACTGTGTCAGGAGCCTCCCCCTTCGAGCAATCAGCTCCATTAATTCATCGAAGGGCGGAGTGACCCAGGAGGAGGAAGGGCGAGCACCAAATGCCTTCAGCAAGACTGACTCATCCTCAGAAGGGGGAAGGGACTGCCAGTCACCTCTCTGTTTTAGGATCTCCAAGATGTCAGAAAAAGAGACATCTTCTGAAGGTGACTTAGGGGACCCTTCTGACTCATCCAAGTCAGTATCGGATGTCAAAGATTCTTGTGGAGAATCTAAGTGTCTCCTCTTACACAATCTTTTCCTAGGGACTTCTTCGTGGGGAGCATCCGAAGAAGCCTCCGAGAAGAGGGGCACCCTCCAGGGGTGGCTGAGACACCGGTGCTCGACGCTTGGATGTAGCCGTGGGTGCAGAGGAGGATAACGGTCCTTTATGGGGAGGAGAAGCTGTTTCTGCTGATGTGGTTGTCTGGGTAGACAACACCTTCCTCATGAGGTCGAAAGCCCCTGGGTCCCGAGTCGAGGTATCTCCTGGTTCCGAAGAAATGGGAAGAATCCCCGAAACAGGCACCGAAGGCATCGACCCTGAGGACGGAACCGAGTCGATCCGCGCCGAGGCCTCGAGAGGGAGCGTCGGAACCGAAACATCGGTCCGACTCTCGGTCCCGGAACCAAGGATGGATCTTCGGCTCCGAGACTCCGGATCAGACGGAGTCGAGGTGAACGGAGCTGACCGAGAAAAAGACGGTTCTGGCACCGAGGGCTCCACAATCAGCAGCTCAGCTTCTTCCGGCTCCGAAGACTGGACAGGTCTCGGAGGAGGAACAGATGGAGATAGTGGAAGGCCTTCAAGTCTCGACACCAATTGAGAGGAGACCGAGATGAGCTTGGATAAGGCCGTATTCTCCATTAACTTCTGCACCACACGGTCTACATCGGTGTCGGAGAGAGGTCTGGAAGAACGAGTGAAGGTATCGAAGACGGAGCCGACCTCAACAGAGTCGGTGGAGGGAGCTCCATCACCGGTTCCAAGACTCGAGGCTCAGAAACTGCCAACAGTTGAACACTCGGCCCAGAAGTCTGTGGAACCGGTGATCTAACTTTACTCTAAGAGCTCGGAGCCGATGACCTGGGCTCCGACGTCTTCGATTCCTTCGAGGATTTGGATGCCTGGTCTGAAGCATCCAGAGCCTCCTGAAAAGTAGGTTTTAACAACCCCCTGTCCATGAGTTTCCTGCGCCTATCTGTCATGACCCTCCCACTGAAAGAGTGACAAATTGAACAGTCCTCTTGTAAGTGGAGAGGGCCAAGACAGTAGACACAGGAACTATGGTTGTCAGTAACTGACATCTTTTGCCCACATTGGCAACGTTTAAAACCCGATTTAGCCTTCTCAGACATTTTAAAGTTAAATCAGATAAAGTCAAGTCCAGTAAAAAAGACAAGTCCAGTGAAAAAGTTGAATCCGATAATAAAAGTCAATCCAGTTGTCAAGTCCAAGTAAGGGGTGGTAGGCCCCGAAAAACTCTGATAAGTTAAAATAAACTTAACGGAACCGAGAAATTCTACCTTACCACACACACATACACTATATCACTAAACACTTCTTTTAGAATAATAATATCCTGAAAAATATAACTATAAAAGTTAAATCTTATCTGAAGTTGCTCGAGCTCGACCCAGTGATGCGAACGCAGCAGCGGCAAACTAGATCTGAGGTAAAGGCAGAGGGGGATTGTGGGTATTAGGTTGTCTCGAGCTTCTTCTCGATGCAGAGCTTGCAAGCGGCCGACACGGAGCCGAGGATCGGCTCCGAACCCATGTGTAAGAACAAACGGCGAGATCGAACACTATCACATCATACTTGATCTCATCATCACGAACATGGGAGCACAATGTTCAACGCCAGAAGTATACCCCTCACTGGTGAGATCTGATCACAAACTAATCTCGCTGGAGGTCCTCATCCGCCCCACCGAAATGAAAAAGACCACAGTAAAGAACTTCTCGAAAGCCGACTTCACACTTCTAAAGACTAGTGTGGTCTCCTTTAAGGCCCCTGAGCCGGCGGTTAACATTACTCAAACCGCTGAATCACTTACAAATGCCTTCTACCAGCACCTGCAGGGCTGCATGGATCAGGCAATCCCAAGCAAAACAAAGACTCTTTGTACCAAAGGCAAGCGTCCAGTCTGGTGGACCCCAGCCATAAACAAACTCTACAACAAAAGGAGAAAGCTACTACAAGATAGAGCAAAATCCTTAAAAGGTAAGACACCGCTGATCACTATAAGTAAAAAGCTAAGAGCTCTCATAAAATCATCCAAAGCTAATTTTGAGAAAAAAATAGCTAAGGACTCTAAAGACAACCATAAGGCATTCTTTAGCTATGTCAGAAACCTAGGAGGAAACTCCCAGATATGCTCAGAATTAGTTTAAAATGATGTGAAGATTACTGATCCTACAGACATTGCCAACATACTGGCTGAAAGGTTCAGTGCAAACTTCTCCCCCCCCTACCCCCCTAAAGGAGAGATATCTATACCAAATGATTGTAGCCCCCAAACATCTCTAACGCCCAGGTGAGAACTGCTCTCTCCAAGGCAAAGAACACAGCATCCATGGGACCTGATGGTGTCCCCGGCTGTGTGCTCCATGAACTCAACGAGGAATTAAACCCACAGTTAGGACAGCTGTTTAATCTTAGTCTCACCTCCAGATGCACCAGGAGTGGCGCACAGCGACTGTGGTCCCACTCCACAAAGGCGGTGCCTCCACCGACCCTGGAAATTACCGTCCCATTAGCTTGACAAGCCTTATCTGCAAAGCCATGGAGAGGATCGTAATGGATCTCATAAATAAAGACATAGGGAACTTGCAGACTTTGGATCCAACCCAGTTTGGCTTTGTCAAAGGCAGATCATGCCTTCTAAACTTGGTTGACTTTTGAAACAGTCACCAAGGCCATTGACGAGGGAAAGGCAGTCCATACAGCCTACCTAGACCTGGCGAAGGCTTTTGATACAATACCTCACTCAGGTATCATTGAAAAACTCATCAACTTAAATGTAAACCCATACATTACAAGATGGGTTGCAAACTGGCTGAGTGACAGAACCCACAGGGTCAGAGTTGCTGGCGCCATGTCAGACTCAAAGCCTGTCACAAGTGGTGTCCCACAGGGCTCAGTCCTGGGCCCACTCTTGTTTGGCATCTACTTTTCTGAAGTACAAGCAAACACAGAAGGGTTATGGCTGACAAAGTTTGCAGATGACTGCAAACTGGGCCGTAGTTGAAAACACATCCGACACAGATATCCTTCAGAAGGGTCTCACAGAAACGGATAACTGGTGCCAGAGCCATGGCCTAAAGTTAAATGCCAAGAAATGCATAGTCATACCCTTGGGAAAAATAAGGTTACCCTAGCTACCATATAGGTGGCAATCCCTGAACACAGAAGAAGTTATTAGGGACCTGGGAACCCAGGTTGACAGTAGCCTTTCATTCGACACTCATATTGCTAAAGTAGTTAGGAAGACCTTCTACATTGCCCACCTTATCATGAAGGGATTCACATCTAGATCAAGGGAAGTCATAGTCTCCCTATACTCATCACTCATCAGACCAATGATCGAGTACAATGCCCCACTCGGAATGTATCTGACCCGACACTTGCAGCAGCTGGAGAGGCCACAAAGTTCCTCACCAAAAGGATAAAGGGTCTCAAAATCTGTCTTATGCTGCCCGACTGAAAGAACTCCAGTTATATTCAGTTGCTTACCGCTTGCTCAGAGGTGACCTATGCCTGACATACAAGGCCATGTCAAACCCAGATTTGATGAACATGCTTCATCTCAAAAATCTAGATCCCTCAGAGCCACAAGGCGGAGACTTAAACCTCGACACGGTTATTAATAGGACGTGCTGGAGGGATAGATTCATCACCCAAAGACTCCCTATGCTGTGGAACAAAATCCTGGTTTATGTGAGGCAGAGCACCTCGCTGGCCTTGTTCAAGAGGAATCTTGACCAATGGATGGGAGATCACAGATACACCCCAGGGGTTACCTCAGTGTCACTGCTCGACAGAGGCACAGCAAAATAATGGGCATAGTTTCTCCAAACTAAAGGGGTGGCGTAAGCCACAAAACTATGGGCTAGGCTTATAAATGCCCTCGGGCAGATAGCCTAGTATGAACCTATGAACCTATGAACCTATAAAACTTACATAAAACACAAGGACAGAAGTGGAACACAGGTTGTCCTAATTAAATGCCTTTTGGATTGAATGGACTCAGACTGCCTATTTGGATGAGACTGCTGTGTGTATATTTAAGTTTCTAGTGAACCTGTTGAAACAGGAGAACAAAAAAGGATGCATTCAAGGTTCAGTAGAAATCCAATTACATTACTATGGGATGAACTACAGAAAAGAATAAACAGCTACCCTCAGCTTCAGACATCTCGACTCCACTGAACATTTGCCACTAATAAATAAACAAGCTAATATCTTTGCAACTGTAAGAAGCTTAGCATTTTCATAACTTTCATCATTTTGCTTTATTTTTAAAACCGGCATGCTTATAAAAACACCTGTTTACAGCTTAAGTCGAAGGTAATAATCTAGACATTCACCCTTGTAAAATAAAAAGAGAACATATCCTTATACTATACATAATACAGTCAGTGCACTTTTATACCCTACGCCCCAGCACAACAGCCAAAGATCACAGCATATGAACATTAAACTTACTTTTGTCTAGGCTTTCTCATTATTCTGTAAAACCTATTATTCTTACAACTCAAAAAGTACTTGATTACTTTAATATCTTTAATACATGCAACAGTCACTGAAAAGACTCACCCATATTTAAAATACCTGTGACTACACAAAACTGTTTTACTGTATATACATAGTCTCAATCATCCCAAATTACCCGTGAACACCCATTTTTAAACTTAAGCTTAATTTCCCAAATGCCCAATCTGGGTGCAAGTGCACCCGAGACTTGCAGTCAAACTACTTCTGTTCTGGCTGAAGATGTCACAGCCAATCAATTGCCTTACTGCATCTAATTTGCATGCGGCCTGCCAGCTTCATGTACAGTGTTACTGTTGGTATGCGGAAGCAGCTGCTGCAGACCTGGTATACTTTATGTTCAATTAGGTCCGTTCAGTCTGCAACTCTGTATATTACCAGAGTTTATCAGGACTGCCTGTTCGTTGTTTTAAACAGGAAGGTAAGAGGACTACGCCGACACAAGGAGATCTTTGTGCCTGGCTTAAAAACTGGATTTGCTACCAAAAAACTCATCATGAGGAAGAAAGAAGGCTGGAAGGCTGTTCCACAGTGTGTTAGAGTGGCATTTAGGATTTCTCAAGGAAACGTGCAGAGTGGAGAAAAGAAGTTAACAGTTTTTCTCAGGAGGTCTGAGGTTTGTTGTACGACATGAAAACTCATCAGAAAGGAGCATACCTCCCAACAGTACTGAATTACTTGGTAAAAAAACGAGTTTTGGAGTCCAAATAATGGGGTGCCACGATTCCCGAATGGCACCCCTTCATTTCTGATTTTTTCCAGCTTTGTTTTAAATTTTTTTCACGCTGACATCATCATGTGCGTGATGATGTTCACTCAGTCAGCCTGTCGGAATTGAGCTTCAGGAGACATTTCCGGCTGCTTGAATGGAGAGAACGAGTTTTATTTCTGAGTTTCTGCTTGGGAGGAGGGATCTGCAAGGAAACAAAGGTACACGAGAACAGAGTTTATTTTTCTGCTTGCAAGGAAACGAGAATGGAGTTTATTTTTCTGCTAATGCTAATGAGAACGGAGTTCTTGGGAAACAAAGTGCTACAGAGCTCTGTAAGGTAGTGTTCTGAACAGAACTGAGAGAGTTATTTACTAAAACTACATGTGTGTGTGTGTGTGTGTGTGTGTGTGTGTGTGTGTGTGTGTGTGTGTGTGTGTGTGTGCACGGCCCCAACTGAATACACCTGGTGGCTAGAGGTATTCAGGCTCAAGCTCTGTACCTTGGGTACAGGCAAAAAGAGGCTAAAGTCCCTAGCCACCACCATTTGTGAATTTATGCCTCATATTTTTGTTCTGTTCCTCATTAAATCTGTGGTTTTCAGGATTTTTTGTGGCAAATCACTGAAGGATTGAATTCACTAAATAATGACAGGCATTTGAATTTCAGACTTCATATTCTTCAGAAAATAAATGGTAACACAAAACCTTTTATTCTAGCAATTTTCTAAGTTTATAAGATCAGTATTTGAAATTTGTCTCTATTTTGGGGCTGTATTCCCCCATTATTAGCTTTGTCCAATTTTTTTGTGCTAAGACGTTGAGAGCTATGGTGAGAAGAGAGAACTGAATTCTGTATTCCCCCATTATTGGCTTTGTCCAGGTTTTTTGTGCTAAGAGGTTAAGAGCTATGGTGAGAAGTGAGAACTGAATTCACTAAATGATAGCCATTTAAGTTTCAGTCTTCCTGTCTTTCAGGAAACTGCTGATTTGGCTTTGTGGTATGTTGCTCTGACTGTAGTGCACAGGGTCCTGGATTCAAGACTTGGCAGTGAAATGCATGGTGATAACACAACATTTTATTCAAGCAACATTCCAAAATTATACAAGCAATGTTTAAAATGTGTCACTGGTTTTTGATCTTTTGCCCCCAAAAAAAAAAAAGTGAAATTGAAAATAAGTGCAAGAAGCTGTGCAAAATGCCTATGGCTTACACTAGTGTCATTTTATATACATATATATATATATATATATATATATATATATATATATATATATATATATATATATATATACATAGTGTGTGTGTGTGTGTGTGTGTAGAAGTAGAGTTTTATCATGGAAATGTTCTGAATAGGGCAGTTTTGTCATTATTGGTTCATGCATTTTGTTTCATTGCCTACTGGAAAAATGTTCAAACAATAAATTTAAAAAGCAACTGTGTGTGGAAGTAGACTTTTATGATGGAAATGTTCTGAATATGGCAGTTTTGTCATTATTGATTCATGCATTTTGTTTCATTGCCTACTGGAAAAATGTTTAAACAATAAATTTAAAATGTGCCATAACTTAAGTCTAACAAGTGTGCTGTATTATACAAGGAATATAACTTAATAAAGTCAGGAAGGTGTATCAAAGAATGTATGTATGTTTCCTGTTTTGCCTGCAACAGGCCAATGATTTGAAAATAGCCCAAAGGTAATCTTTATCCACCACTGGCCAGATGCATTTTCTTTGGATGTGGTGTGGGTTTCAATGCTGTTTCAATGAATGTGAGTTTCAAGGGCAGAGACGTTTTAATGCCAAATCCATTCTATTAGTGTTTGTGCACTCTGCTATAAAATGTAAAAATAAAATCCAAATAATCATTGTAGAAGTAAATGAGTATGCACACATTAGTGTTTGTAGTAAATGGGGTGAAATAGGCAGGTAATGGGGCACTGGAATTGTTGCAGGGGAACTCTGGTGCTATATTTTGGTTCTGTTCTTCAGTTTGCATTTGAAAGTTGGTATCCCACAATTCCATTGGAGTGGGCAGGGTTATGTAATTATGTATGCAAATTTTACATTAATCATCGTACAGATTTATGCCTATTTTTCATGGGCTTTGTCCAGATTTTTGATGTTTCCAGGTTGAGAGGTATGGAAAGGAGCAAAACTGATGAGGGCAAGCCTAGAGACTACAATACTACTAAAGCAAAGGCTGCTTTGATAGCATCTTTCACACAACAGGTAGCGCCATCCCAGAGCATAGGAACACAGTGGAAAGACTGCAGCATGTTTCTTCAGAACGATGAGCCTTTTCATTCTGATGCAACTCACCGCAGCTCTCCTTGGTGATCCTCTTCTTCAGAAACTTGCTAAGGAAAAATAATACAAAAATGGTTGTTTTCCCAATACACACTAGTGATTTGGCTGAAGTATTAATGTATGATGCATTTATGTTTATACAATGCACTTCATATAACTGTTCATAATTAGGGGTAACTCAAGAGATTTGATTGTCTAAATAGCTTGCTTAGAGTTTCTCAGTATGCAAAGTTGAGACTGTGGGATTTGGAAACCAAATCTGCAGTATCCCATGCATAATCACTAAACTCATGACCTTAGTGTGAGGGCTGTATAAAGGATGCTGAAATTAAAGTGGTTGCAATTGTGTTTCCAATATTTAGAATGAGAACATGAATCCATCATTTAAACCCCTTTACTTTGTGTGTTGAGTTCCTCTGTACCTGATGACAATGCTAGAAAACTCACCTTCTTTCTTTCCCATCACCAGCCTATGAACTGGCTCGAGCTAATTTTACCCCTCGGAGGCAAACCCTATATCCCATGAGCCCAAGTAACTACCCAGATCTCAGGGCATACTATAGCAGAAACCATAAGCACCCAGTCTCCCCTCTGAGGTGGAGGAGTCCGGATAAGAACTTCCCAAATATCTACCTGAAGCTGTATTTACCCCAGACTGAACTGTCTGAGCCAGGATAGTACAAGATAAGGTCCCTGTCCAGGTCAGGGATGGTGGGATACTGATAAGGAAAGTGAGTGCGGCAGAGGGATGGTGGGCGGGAGAATTAAGAAAGTAGGCATAACTTCTCAACTAACAGTTGTCAATCTCGCTCTTCATTCTGTTGGATAGGACCGCTGGCCCCTAGCCTCTTCATCCTGCGGAAAGTACTTCCCGAGAACATTGAGAACGGTGGAACCAAAATTTGCCCTGTTTCTGAGAGCCATGGAAAATTTGTAGATGTAAACGAAAAGTATGAGGAGAGGCCCAATAATATGCTTGAGCAGTGATAGGCTGTATTGGTAGCCCGCAGATGGTGTCTGGTAATATAACGCCTGGTTGAATGGGATCTGGCCAACGCTCTGCAATTTTAAACTTAATTTAGATAAACACAGGTAATCACAGAAGTACTCGTTTCATTATAGTTGTTAGAAGTATATTTAGAGAAGCAAAAAGTTGATCAGCAAGATAAAATTTACTGATCAGATTTCCAAACGTGAGTTGATGTCGAGATAGTTTGAATTTAGTTGAGTCAGATAGTTTGATGTAGCCCTTTGCTAAACCCTGTTTGAATAATTAGGAAAGAAAATTGGAAGATCAATACTTTGATAGGAATTTGACTGAGAAGCCAAAGAAGGTAAAAAGACGGGTTATTCTAAGGAGGCGGTCTGTTCAGTGAACACCAACAAGATACAGAATACAGAGGGCACAGATACTCAGAAGCTCCAAGCAAGGATATGCATGACCAGGAAATAGTGTAAGGAAGGAAAGTAACCAGGAGTAACAGGAGGTCAAGGGGTTCAAAAGAAGGCAAAATCACAGAATAAAACTATCTAAAATGGGAGGCCTGGTGGGGATCTTTGATCGAGGCCTGAGTAAAAAGATAAAATGAGGAATGCCTTGCAAAGCTTATGGGATATGATGTTGAGTCCCACAAGCCTATGTGAAAACTTAGAATGCTTGAGAGCCGAACTTTACCGTGAGGAAGAAGGAATCCTGAGTGAAAAAAGAAGAAAGATTTTGGCTAGAGACCAAGTGTATTGGAGCAGTGAAGGGATCTATGTGCCTTTCCTTTGAATTGCCCAAAAAGCGCCGCTACATTAGTTAGAATAGATCCTTCTGGTGGGGGACTTAAGGGAAGCCATGATAATATCAAAGGACAAGAAATTGGAATCATTGGAAGGCTGGCTAGGAGGAATGATGGAGCAACCAAGCTGTGAGGTGAGAGAGATGAGGGATGATCTGGCTGCCCTGGATTGATGGGGTCAAAAGATCTATGCTTCGACCAGCCAAGGGGTTGTCTCAAAGACAGCAATGCAAAGGAGGGAACCCACATCTGCCGAGCTAATAAGGCAATGAGGATCATCTTGGCCCTCAGGGCAGCAGCTTCTGAATTGTTTGCGGAGGGGGGGAAAGTAAAAAGGCAAATAAAGTCCCCAGGCCAATCGTGGACTAAAAGGCTCTGGGGGATGGCCTCTGGAAGGAAGAGAGTGAAGAAGTATTTTCTTGCTGTTTGAAACCCTGCAAAAGATAAAAGCAAGGAAACCCCCATGCCCTCAAATATTTTTTTCCCGCCAGAGGCTGCTTGAGGGACCACTCGTGAGCATGAGCAGCTCCACTCTCAGCCTGTCCGCTATGACGTCAGACTTCGGGGATGCGCATATCAGAAACCACAGAGAGAGAGACGCGCTCGACTCAGAGTGATGAGTGCTTCTAGGATATGGATATGACCTGTTCCTCTGCTTGGATATACATACCACGGACATATTGTCCATCTGAATTGCAATCGTCCCCAGGGAGAGAGAGTCTTGAAGGGCTTGGCCACGCCAAAAGCACTGTTTCATCTCCAGGACGCTTTATGCAAGTGGCAATGCCCTGGCTGCTTGCGTGCTGCTGTCCGCTGTCCTGCTGACAAGGCCCCCCCACAGGTGACGGGAGGGGTCCAAGCAGACTGTAGACCGGTGGGAGTAAAAGTCTGCCAAGATGGAAGATGGATCTTTTTGGAAAGACCATCCACCAAGATAGATGTTTTCTGTAAGACAGAGCATAGGGAAGAAGCTGTTGGAGAAAAAGCTGAAGGAGAACTGGGAGAAAAGCATCCATTGAAGAAGGGCAATGTAAAAGCGGCAATGCCTGCAGGCGTATGATGGCTGCCGAGACTCCAATACCTTTGTTTGATACCTGGCCTGAACTTCTTTGTTGTTCTGAATTGAATGTCTAACTCTGTTTGAATATCTGCTGATGAGCTGCTCTGTTACTGAAGCTGAGAGCTGGCAAGTGTCCAAGGTGACAAGGCGACAAAGGTAATATTTCAACAAGGCGAGTAGGTGACTTCAAAAATTTAGAGAGATGGTGGTGTCTTTTGCAAAAAAGTTGGGTGTAGTCTGGTGCTAGAAGAGAGCCACGCGTCGGTATAGAAGCTTCCTGGCCTCCTTGGCCTCTCAGGTGAAACACCTGAATCCACTGCCTCCAGACAAGTCAGTAACTCGGGGCTGGTAGTGACACCAAAGGGCAGGGCTCTGTGGAGACTAAAGCAGCCCCGACCTCAGCAAGAATTGCCCCCAGGGACAAGCTGGGATTGATTCTGGAGCACCTGTGCATTTTGATGTGATAGGACACATCCTCTTTTCCCAGAAAGTGTAAAATGAACTTCCTTCCCACTCATCCAGAACCTCATTCTTTTTTTACCATCTTTTTTAGGTTTCTTTTTACAAACTTGTTTAGATTGCTTTGATCCAATACTGGCCTCCAGTCCCCTGTTTTTTGGTGCTCCAAAAGAACTTTGAGGGAGCCGGATCCCAGCTGGTCTTTCTCTACTGCTGCTTGGTTTCTTTTTAGCAGCTTGATATTTCTAGTGCCGTTGTCTCAGGACCGGTGGAACGTTCATTGGGACCCCATTTGAATCATTGGGGATTGGATAAAGGTGATTTGATGCCTCGGATAGCGGACCGGGTTGTGAAGCCCCGCTTGAGGGTACAGAGCCAGGCTTGTGGGTACAGCGACAATTCCCATCGCCCAACAGTCAAGGGATGGACACAGGGTTGATGCTGGAAGAGTTTGTCCTTGAGGGCCTCCGCTACCTTGTCTCTGCTCTCCCTCTGCCTCTTGGACGGCACTTCTTGTTGTTGTCTCTAGGAGTGACGTGGATTGTGAACCACCCTTTGTCAGGGATGGACCAGACGATTTTTACGGAACTTTGGACCCTGGTCCTTGACCCCAGAGAAAAGCGATGGGCAGAAAAACGGACTCCTACCGCAGAGTTTCTTGCCATCTTTTTTGCACTAGTCAAAGCATCTTCACTTGAGGTCCAAACAATGCTGAACCATCAAGGGGGAGCCTTGAAGGACGCTTTGATGTGGCCCGCGGTTACAAAGCCATTATCCAGGGCGGATGCCCTCAAAGCCACACCTGTGCCTGCGGCCCTCATCATATCATCGCCGCCACAAAATAAGCCGCATGGAGGAGACAATGATGAATTCAGTTCCCTGAATTGTTAATTTTTTCCTGACAGCAGCTGATGGATGGAGGACCTCACTCAGTCTTTTCTTGAATCTCTTCTCTTTGAAGACGAAGTGGCATAAGTAGTTCAGTGACAGTGATGGCAAAGGCTCTCGACAGAGAACATCCACTACCGCCACTATGTCCTGTCTGGATTCCTGTTACCATAGATGGATAGGTACTGAAGGATCAGCCAGTTCCTTCTTAGTGGCAGCCACCACCATGTCATATTTCCTCCCCTGTAGTTTTAATGTTACAATCCTAAAACAATTATTTTAGTGTAAAAAGTTCCTAATCCAGAGTAAGTTAGGGTTAAATATTTTCTTAATACAATTAATATACTAATAAAAAAACTAATCTGGACAAATGCCTGAAAACTTACCCTGGAATGAACTCCAAAGTGAGATGATGTACATGTAATTAGCTTGTCCTCTCAGTTCCTGACAGTAACAGGTTGAAGTTCGTAATTTTTCCCAGGAGGTCTGAAATTTGCTGAGAAATGTGGACTGGATTTTATTTAATTTCCTTCTCTTCCTGCAGACACAGGTAAGTAACCTAACCATTTACTTCTTACTTGGTTGGTAGCTGGCTATGTGGTGCAAGTGCACCATTGCAGCCATTGATGATACATAGAAGCAAAAGTTGGTATTCTGCAAATCAATAAGGGTTGAAGTAACTGAACGTGTGTGGGCATTTCCATTAAATGTTAAATATGTATATTTTATGTTAATTAGGCACCCCTGATTGTCCCTGATTTTAAGGTCCTTTGTCCCTGATTCTCTCATCTGGAGGTTGACAGGTATGTGCATATAACATACAGTTTATATCATGAAATGTTTTATAGAAATACTAATAAGAAAATTCTTTTTTTTTTTTTACTTACAGTTAGTTTTCCTCTTTTTAGTGTCCTTCTAAGCATTAATGATATAAAACTCCACTCCTTAGAAGCTCTCTTTACCCTAGAGAATGCTGACGTCTGTGCAGTCACTGAGACATGGTTTAAAGCCGTGGAGAGCACACCAACAGTGCAAGGTTATAATGCCTTCCACACATTTAGGCCAGCTACTTCACAGGCAGGGACTAAAGTTGGAGGTGTCTCTATTTACATCAAAAGTAAATATACTTCAAGGCTGGACACACAGGAGAATGCACTTGAGCTGCTCCATGTTCAGATCACCATAGGTACAATCCAATACCACTTCCTTGGAAGGTACAGGTCCCCCTCTATGACCCAGGAAACCCACAGCATGTATTTAAACTTATTAGAAACACACACCATCCAACCCAATACCACATTCATGGGTGACTTTAATTACCCCACTATTAACTGGGAATCCTATATGACACCAAACGTACATGCACAGAGATTCCTGGATTTTGAAAACACAAACTACCCTGGACCAACTAGTCAATACATCAACCTAGGGTGCAACCATACTGGATCTGTTCCTCACTAATATGGGAGACTGCTGCACGCCCCATAATGTAATGCTTTCCCTGGTAAGGTCAGACCACAAAATGGTCTCCTTTGAAGTAAAAATAAAACCTAGACTCCCAGCTAAACCTGGAATATCCAGGGACTATTCTAAGGCTAACCTTCTGGTATTAAGTGAGAACCTGGCAAAATTTCAAGTCCCCATAAACCCTGACAGCCTATGCAGAACTGCTCACAGAAACCCTGTACAAGCATGTTAATAGCTGCATAGAGGCAGCTGTACCCACCAGGAAGAAGTACAGAACTAACTCAAAATACAAGCCACCTTAGTAGAATCACAAAATCAATCGGGTGTATAACAGGAGGAAGAAAATCATTGCAAAAATTAGGAGGTGCAGCACCCAGCAGGATAAAAGCACTCTCATCAAACTAAACAAACAACTCAGAGGACAAGTAAAGTCTATCAAAGTGAAACGTGAGGTAAGTTTGGCCTCCCAGGTCAAGGGCAACCACAAAACCTTCTTTAGCTATGTCCGCAACCTCAAAGGCAATACACAATTGTGTGCAAAGCTCATTGCAAATGGAGGTACCTATACTGAGCCAGAAGATACGGCATATCTCCTGGCTGATAAATTCAGCTCCAACGTTACCCCTCTCTCTTCCTCAACCTTCCCTCAGGAAATATCATCAAATATAACTCCCCCTACTATCACTACAGAATAGGTCCTTAATGCTCTTTCTAAGACTAACAACACTGCATCAATGGGCCCAGAGAATATCCCAGGATGCCTTCTAAACAGCATGAAACATGACCTATCAGGGCCTCTGGAATTACTTTTTAACTGTAGCCTCCAAACAGGCTTCATGCCTAATGAATGAAGAAAGGCAACAGTCATCCCTCTGCACAAAGGTGGGCCATCTACAGATACTGAAATCTACAGACCCATAAGTCTCATTAGCCTTATATGTAAAGCCATGGAAAGAATTATCATGGAGTTGATCAAGAGAGATATAGTAAACCTCCAGACACTAGACCCAACCCACTTTGGTTTTCTCGAGAGAAGATTATGCCTACTCTACCCAGTGGACTTCTCTGAGATGGTCACCAAAGCAATGGATGACAGTAAAATTGTTCACACTGCCTACCTTGACCTGACCAATGCATTTGAAATAATACTCCACTCAGGCATTGTTGGCAAACTCAAGCGGTGAGGTACAAACCCATATGTCACCTGGTGGATAGCCAACTGGCTCACAGATAGGACTCAGAAAGTTAGAAGTGGGGAGTCCACCACTACAAAGAGGCCAGTCACAAGTGGAGTCCTTCAGGGATCAGTCTTTGGACCTCTCATTTTTGGCATTTACTTCTCAGAAGTCAAGGCCAATGTCAGTGGTCTCTGGCTGCCTAAATTTGCAGATGATTGCAAATTAGGGGCTGTCCTTGAATCTCACACTGATATAAATGTTCTCCAGGAAGGGCTGACACATACAAACAACTGGTGTCAGAGCCATGGACTAAAACTAAATGTCAAGAAATGCATAGCAGTATCCTTTGGAAGTCATCCATCCCTGGTAACTATCATATTGACAACACACCCCTGGAGTTGACCCAGTATTCAGGGATTTAGGGACACACATAGACAGTAGTCTAGCCTTTGATCATCATGTGTCTACAGTGGTGAGGAAGTCATTCTATGCTGAGCAACTTATAAACAAAGGCATGGCATCTAAGACCAAGGAAGTCATTGTTCCACTGTATTTGGCATTCATCAGACCTATCATTGAGTACAATGTCCCCTGTAGTATGTACCTAACCAAGCATATACAACAACTGGAACGTCCACAGAGGTTCCTCACTAAAATAATACAGGGTGTAAGTAAAATGTCCTATGCAAACTGCCTCAAGGCCCTATCCCTGTATTCTGTCTCCTACAGACGTTTGAGGGGAGATCTATGCCTGGCATATAGGGCATTGTCAGACCCCACTCTGGTGGACCTCCCACATATCCACAAAACAAACACCAGAATTACCCATTCTAAAGACTTAAACCTTGCCTGTGATATAAATAGGACCTGCTGGAGATATAGGTATGCATCCCAGAAACTAACCTGTCTGTGGAACAGGCTTCATCCATGTGAAGCAGAGTTCCTCCCTAACCCAATTCAAATGCAACTTGGAAAATTGGATGGGAAACTGGAAATTCATCCCTGGTTTGGCACCTATGTCTCTAATGGACACAGGTAACCTGTAAATGGTTTATCTCCCATGCCCATGCTTACACTTATCACGGGTATCAGAACTTGTCAGAGATTTGAGATGCATGGCAAGGCTTAAAAAGGCCCTTGTGGTAGTTAGCCTAGTAAACACCTATGAACCTATGAGACTGGGGTATGTGCTTTACAGTCCACCCAAAAGTTTAACAAAGCCAACAAAATCCAGTGTTTTTCAGCCACTTTTTCGTGCAAAACCAGATTTCACAAACATGATAAGGTGCTTTATATTATTTATCCACTAATTTCAGTGTTCCTGGTTTTCTTCCTGTTCATCTTGATCTCCTAACAGCAGGCTCTGAGTCATATCCAAGATACTGTTGATTCTTCTATTCAACTCCTGTGCTTTTTTTTTTGTCTCTCAAACATTTTCTTTTTGGAAGACTGGAAAAGGTTTCACTGGCAAAGTCTCTATAAGAACTTTTCCATTAAAATAACAAGAGGCATAGTCCCCTTTTGTTTGCTGACTCAGTTGTTTGTTGGATAAACTTTTTTTATTTCCTCCTTACCTTATTCTGAGTAAAAACATGACTTTGATCCTCCACAGCTGGATACAGCAGCTTGAATCTCATATCTGCCTCTCGACATTCCCTGATTGCTGGGATAAATTTGTTTCTCCCCTACCTGGTGTACAGTGAATAATCATTTTCTACAAATACAGTGCTGTCTCTAATTTTTCTTCATGTCAACCTGTGATTTCTGTAGTTTTATCAGTTCATCTGAATGACTTATTAAAGCTTCTTCTATTTTCTCCAGCCTTTTGTTGTTTGAGTTGATATATTCCTTCATTGTTTCATTTAATTTCATCACCTCTGAGTACATTTGATTTATTTTGTTTCCACTAAATTATTGGAAGTCGTGTCTTGAACCTGCTTTTTGCTGAACAGCTGTAGAATTCTTTCCAGACAGTGTTTCTCTTCACATTTTCTGGTTGATTTTGTTTCAGTTTCTATTTTCATATTGCAAGAGCTTAAGTTATGCTGTTGATCAGAGTGCTGCCATCTTGGAAATCCCCTTCCCTTACTCTTTTCAGTAGGTACCATGGGAATCTTTTACATCCACCTTAACCACCACCAAGCCAAGCAGAGGGGGCCTCAGTTTAACACCTCATCTGAAGGACAGCACACCCCTTATGCTACAATGTAGTATTAATAATTGATCTACCTGGCGTGGGTAAAGAACCCGCAGCCTTATGCACCAAAGGTGACTATGCTGACTTTTGCACCACTGACACTGCCAATGAAGGGTCAATAAACTGAACCTCCCATAATGAAACTTAAAAGTTCAAAATCTAAAACACTGAAAACAAAATCAAAGAACAAAATACATATTTTTTTTTGCATGTGGGCAATACCAACACTACGATCACACTATAGTGTGGAAAGGGCAAATTCTATGATCCTTGCTATTCTGCAGTCTTAGAACAAAAAAGCTGGCAATTCAGCAAACAGCTGATTTTCTGTCAGAAGTACCAACTTTCTAGGAATTCGACAAAAAAGCAAAATGTCGATCAAAGTTTAGGAAATGATGCACACATGTACACGTGCATGTGAGTGCACACATGTGCGCGCGCGCACACACACACACACACACACACACACACACACACACACACACACACACACACACACACACAAACACACTGGACAAATATTACTAATGCGAAAAGTACAACTGTGTAACAGAGAGGATGTTTGAATTCCTCACTGCTGCAGTAGCCTTTGGTAATTTGGGGCTGCGTCCTGCCCAGGATCCAGCAACTGACTAGTCTTCAAAAAGCTTTGGCTCCTTCCCATACTTACACTCTGGCTGCTGACTGTCTAGCCTCTTAGAGGGAAATCAGCAGTCAAGAGTACAGACATCTTCAGGACTTTCTTGTCCAAACAAAAAGAGAAAACTTACTCATCCTGACACCCACAGAAAGGGGATGGATGGGGGGTGCAACTACTGCAGTAATGAGAAATTCAAGCATCTACTGTTATGGTAGGTCCAACTAAAAAGACTGTACTGTGTTCATCATTCTCACTGCTACAATACCTTTGGCTATTTTGGTTGAGTATCAAAGCTTATCCTAACTGAGAGGAGGAAGGGTAAGGGCCCAGGAGCTCCTGCAGAATGGTCCAGTATGTAATGCTTTGTAAAAGTATGCACAGAGGGCTATGGAGTTTCCCCTAAAATGCTTCTAGATTCTATCTCCTGTCAATATGCAATCAAACAAAACAAGGCTCTATCAGAATGTGCCTGTATCAAGAAAAGATATTGTAAGCAACAACCAACTGGAATTGTCTGAATTGACACAGGTTGTCCTTTTCCACTCCCATACTAGGAGTTCCACAGATATATAGTTTTCGTAAAGGACTTAGTACTGACAAGACAATGCAGAATCTATTCTCCCTGTCATTCAAATTCAGAAAGAAATAGGGGAGATAAATGGCTAAATTCAAGGTACACTATGAAAGTAGTAAGGGCTTGTATGGTGAATGTTTTCTGCAGATAACTCTCAATGCATGGAAAAGCAAAAGGGTTAACCTTCCATGAATGGTTGCAACCCGGATACTCTTTTGCAGATGTCAGTGCAGTAAACTAGTTAAGATTACCAAAACATGAATAAAAAGCTGCCAGAATAGCTGGTACAAACAGACAGAAATAACTTTCTCAGCAAAAAGGAAAGATCCCAATTCAGTGTCACCTGAGTAACAGGTGACCTTACGTATCAACAGAAAAAGCGCTTTGTAAAACAGCTTGAGGAAAATCTGAAATGAAGAGGAGTATCCACAGGGAGGCATGCTGAAATGGTTGAAGAATACCGTTTGCCAGAGGAGTAGACAGGTCATTGGAAAGTAACTCACACAAATGCTTATGAACTAGAAGTAATAATTTCAGATATGGCCATGGTTATAGGTGAGGCCCCAGCTCGAAAAATCTCCATTGGTTAACATCAGATTTCCTGGTAGGAGGATTTCTTGCTTCCTTTCTTTATGTGCTGTGCTTCTTGAAAAATGTGCCCAAAATGTATTTTGTCTTGTGTGTAGATCCAATCTGTGAAGCTTGTGATAACTGCACTTGGCCAATTCTATGAGAAGACAGAACCAATGTTAGCTGGGCCAGAAAGAAACTACCACAATAATTTTTTGAAGTAATCTTCTGGATCATCATAATGATCCTGGATATCAGTGGAAAAGGTGCAAATGTACATAGGAACCTTCCCACCAGAGGAATAAAAATGCCTCTGTTTTCCAGGCCTGCCTGCAATGAGTCCTGGTGCAGAATTCACTTAGTTGTCTGTTTTGAAAGGAAGTGAACAGATTTATTTGAGGTGTTCCCCAAAACTGGATGTATTCCTGGAAGACCACTTCATTTAATTTCCAGTTGTGAGGGTCTGTCCTGGTCCTGCTCAGTCTGCCGGCCACTATATTTTGATCTGACAGTATGTAAGATGCTTGTCAAGTTATACAGTGCTGTAGAGCTAACTCCCAGTCCATCATAGTCAGCCTGCACAGGGGTTAGTATCTGGTGCCCCCATTTGTTTTTGAACCGCATCACTGTAGTATTTTCTGTAATCCCCTGTAATTGTCCCGGGTAACCACAGCTCAGGAAGAGATTCTATAGCATGGAACACAGCTAGTATTTCTTTGACATTTATGTGCTTTTAGTCTGCCTGAACTGTTCCACAGGCTTCACACATTTACCCGCATAGAAAGTGCTCCCAAAGCAAAAACTGAGGCATTGTACTGCATCTTCCAATGCAGTTCTTTCTTGATAAAGCCCAACACTGGAATTTGAAAACAGAGGGTAAGAATGTTTGGTCCACATTTTTTTTAAACCATTTAATTTTTCGGATGAATAACTTGTAGCTAACTCAATTAATGCAGAGAAATGATAATGACCTAGACGGAGAATATGAGAAATTAAGTCTCTAGCTATGGAAATGTGAAGATAAGGATCTTTTAGATCTAATATTACTTAAAACTCAGAAGAAGAGTATCATATAATAGACCGAAGAATCGACATTTTGATTTTTGGTACTTTCACAAACTGGTTGAGAATGGAAAGACCTAGAACTAGTCTCAAGGAAAGCTTGTTCTTTGAAACTAGAACATTCTGAAGTAGAAGCCTTCCTCCCTTTGGTCTAAAGGTACTGATAGTATGTCTAAGGTAAGAGTGTGCTGAAAAACCTTTGGAAAAAACTTAGAAGGAATTCCCCTGAAAGGAAGCATGTGTATTCAGTGCAACTGTAATCCTCAAGAGCCAGTATTTGTATTTAAGAGTCTGAAAAAAAAAGTTATGTACTCACCATAACATTCCATTTGTGTTGTCTATCTTCATTCATTCGTGACAGATGGGTTTGGTTCCAATATCGCAACTGACTCAGCCATTATTACAGCTCGTGCCAGCCAAAAACTTTCGCGCTTCAGCTCTACTCAGAATCCCTCTCTCTCAATTACCTCAGATCGAGTTTGTAGAAAACATATAGAAACATGTAAAATATATATATGTGTGTGTGTGTGTGTGTGTGTGTGTGTGTGTGTGTGTGTGTGTGTGTGTGCGTGTGTGTATGTGTGTGTGTGTGTGTGTGTGTGTGTCTGTTTGTGTGTGTGTGTGTGTATTTATGTATGTATATATATATATATATATATATATATATATATATTTTATATATATATATATATATATATATATATATATATATATATATACACACATATATATATATATATATATATATATATTTATATATATATATATATATATATATATAGATAAATAGATAGATAGATATATGTGTGTGTGTGTAAAAATATGTGTAAGGTAAGATGGGTGGAAGCCTTATATACAGTGCTTAGGCAAAAAATAAGGATTCAAATGGATTTAGTAAACTCCACCCAAAATCTTAGAAGGGGGATGGAGGAGAGTAAATCAAGAATGAATGAAGACAGACAACATAGATGGAATGTTACAGTGAGTACATAACTTCTTTAGCTGATGTTGTCTATCTTTATTTCATCCTTGACAGATGGGACAGAGTCCCCAGCTACCTAAAATCTTGGGTGGCATTGTAGAACAATATTCCTGAGCACCATCGAGCCAAAGGACGATTGTCCCCTTGAGACCAGATCCAGCTTGTAACGAGTAATAAAGGTATGGGGAGTAGTCCAAGTAGCTGCTGCGCATATATCTTCTATTGAAGCTCTGGCTTGAAACTATAGATCTTGTTAAATGAGCTTTGACTGGTTTTGGAAAAGTCAACTTATTCTTGTCATAGGTAAATAAAATGCAGTCTTTCAGCCATTTAGAAAGAGTAGTCTTGCTGACTACCTTGCCCAATTTTGCTTTAGAGAAAGACAAATAATTGGATTGTTTTATGTTTTATGAAGATACAAGCGTAGTTATGCATGTATGTCTAGTAAATGCAAGATGTACTCCCCTATATTAGAATAGTTAAAACCTGCAAATTACTTTCTGGTTAATATTTGTTTCTGAGACAACTTTGGGTAAAAAGGAGGGGTTGATTTGCAAAGATACCCGTCCTTATGGAAAATAAGATAAGGCCGTTCTTTCAGAGGATCTCTGAAATCCTTCTGGCAGAGGTAATGGCTACCAAGAAGATTGTCTTCCATGATAAAAATTTTAGGTCACATTCTGGAGAGGGTTCGAAGGGAGGATGTATCATTGCCTGTAAAGCTAGGTTCAAGTCCCAAGGAGGAGTCAAGTCTTTCTATGGAGGTCTTAGAGAAGAGTACCTCTTAGGAATGATTTACAAAGTCTATGAGAAGCTAAGGAACGTTCATCCATACCATTATGGAAATTTGAAACACCAGTTAACTGAATTTTGATAGTAGGAGGAGAAGCTCCATTATTAAACAGAGTGGCTAAGAAATCCAGAACTTGTTCTATGGATGCTAAAAAAGGATCTATTTGCTTTTCAAAGGCCCAGATGGTAAATCTTTTCCACTTACTGGTATAAATCTTTCTAGTGGAAGGTTTGTGAGCTGATAACAGTATTTTGCATACTACTGAAGAAATATGTGGATGCTTGGCAATTAATGGAACTGGAGGAACCATGCAGTCAGCTTGAGGTTCAGAATCTTTGGGTGAACACCATCCAGATGGGACAGAACATCTGGCCCTGGGTCCAGAATCCACTGTTGCTGAATTAAATAAGGACAAAAAAAGTGGAACCAAACTTGTCAATGCCAAAAATGGGGCAATGAGGATAATTTTGCTCTTCAACTTGAGTGCATTCTGCAGGAATTTGGGAATCAGAGGTATCGAGGGAAAGGCATATAGGAGACCGGGAGGCCAATCGTGGAGAAGAGTGTCTGTGGGTGAATTTCCTGGAGGGGGAATCAGAGCAAAGTAATTGCTGTGCTTGTTGTTTAGGGAAGAAGCAAACAGATCGCAGCAAGGTTGACCCCAATGGCAGAAGATCATCTTTGCCACTTTTTGACTGAGAGACCAGTCATGAGGCTGAAGGCTCCATCTGCCCAGCTTGTCTGCAATCACGTTGGAACTTCCCAGAATGTGTGTTGCTCGTTGAAGATATGGCCCACTGCTACACTCTGAGGGCTTCTCAACAAAGGGAGAAGATCTGGTTCCTCCTTGTTTGTTGATGTACCAAACCACAGACATATTGTCAGTTTGGATTGCAATCATTCCTTGAGGAAGAAATGTTTGAAATGCTTGCAACACAAAAAGCACCGCTCTTATCTCCAGGACATTGCTGTGCAAATTGGCTTCTATTGGGGACCAAGGGCATTGGACCATCTTGCCCAGACAATGCCCCCCCCCCTATCTGGGAGACGTCCATGGTCTCTATGGCTGTGGGTTCCAGAAGGACAAAGGGATGACCCTGAAGAATTTGGTTGGACTGTATCCACCAAAAAGGGTCCAATTTGCAATGGTTGGTGATCAGAACTTGATTTGACAACAGGCAATGAAGAACAGACCACTGGGAGGCTAGCATCCACTGCAGAATTTGCATATGTAGTCTGGCTAGAGGCACTAAAGTTATGGAAACTGCCACAGAACCTAGGGGTTGTAGGACTAAATGTGTTGGAACCTTCTTTCTGTGAAGTAATGATTGTACCTGATTGACCAGTCCTTGATGTCTCTCTGGTGGAAGAGAAGTTATTGATGTCTGAGTGTTCAACGACGATCCTATGAATTCCAAAGTTTGTGCTGCGGTTAAACTTTTATAAATTTACTGTTATCCCCAGATGGCAGCAGATATTCAAGGTGTAGTCCCTGGCTAATACCAACTGATTGGTCGAAGCAGTTATGAGCCAGTTGTCCAAGTACGGAAACACTCGGAATCCTTGCAATCTCAAGTGCTATGACTGTCATGCATTTGGTGAACACCCTGGCCTCTGTGGTGAGTCTAAAGGATGGTGCTCTGAATTGGTAATGACTGGCTCCCAGCAGGAAGTGGAGAAACCTTTTGGAGTGCTTGCCCTTTTTTATGTGGTTATACACATCTTGAAGGTCTATAGAGCAGATCCAGTCATCTTTCTTTAGAAAGAGAAGGATAGACTGTACTGTGACCATCTGGAACTTTGTCAAACTGATTTGTTCAGTACGTAGATATCCAGTATTGGTCTCCAGTCTCCTGTCTTTTTTGGCACTAAAAAGAATCTTAAGTAAGTTCTGGATATTTCTTGGTCTGGTGGGACTTATTTAATGACCCTTTTGTCCAGCAGTTTTTTAATTTCTTGTACTGCTGAATCCCTCTGATTGGGTGGAACACTGGGGATTTTTTTGTAAATGGGGGAGGTTGATAAAAGGGAATGGTATAGATTCTGGAAACAATCTGCTGCAGCCAAGAATCTGCCGTTATGTTTAGGCAGGCATCTAGTCGGAAGGATAATTGTCCCACGACTGCCTCCAGAGGAAAACAATTGGACCTCCCTTCAGGAGCGCTGGAAGGGCTTACCTGGAAATGAATCCATAAAGCCCTGGTTCCAGGCGCAGAATCTCTTCCATTTTTCTGAGTAAGCTTTCCTGGTGCTAGGCCTCCTGGCCTCCAAAATGACATCCATAACAGCTTTAGAGAGAGGTGTTGCCTGTTTGACTAATGAATCTGCCATGCAGCCAGGTTTAGGGTTTTGAGCTGACCGTGCAGGATCTGATTGTTTTGTGGAGTCAGAATATGTGGAATTTGAGGCAAAATCCATGGTAGGCCTTGAGCTAAGTTCTTTAAGATTGGGTACCAGTGCTGGCATGGCCAGTATGGAGCAATCAGGATCATCTGTGGTTTTTCTTGTCTGGCTTTTAGGAGTACCTTTGAAAGGAGAGGCAGTGGTGGGAAGGCATAAACTTTTAGGCTTTTCCAGCTGAACGAGAGAGCATCCACTTTCCATGCTTGTGCGTGATAAGTCCTTGTGCAGAAATTTTGTAGTTGGCAATTCAGTGGGGAGGCAAAATGATCTATGTCTGGGCATCCCCATTTTTGCGTTACCATGCTGAAGATTTGTGGATTCAATTTACATTCATGAGGGTCCATGATATTTCTGCTTAGATCGTCTGCCAGAGTATTTTTCTTTCCTGGCAGGAATTGTACTTGCAGATGAACTTGATACGTTAGAGCTGTGTTCCACAAGGTCATGGCTTGCCTGCATAGGGGATAAGAATGAGTGCCCCCTTGCTTGTTTATGTACCACATTACTGTGGTGTTGTCTGTCTTTAATAATAATTGTCCTGGATGCAGAAGGTCCTTGAAAGCTGTTAGGGCATTTTGAACAGCCAACATCTCTTTTTGATTGATGTGATCCACTTGCCCTGAATGCATTTTCCTGCCATGTGTGCTCCCCAGGCGTACTCCAAAGCATCTGTTGTTAGAGTCTGCCTGGCTGTGAGTAGGGTAAAAGGCTGACCCTTGTTTAGGTGACATGCCTGTGCCTACCATCGAAACTCCTGTTGTAGGCAGGGAATCATTGGTATTACTGCTTCTAAACTGTGAGAGTGTTGAGTCCAAACACTTTTTAAGTTCCATTGTAATTTCCTCATATGCAGTTTGGCATATGGTATTAGTAGTATGCAGGATGCCGTGAATTCCAGGGCCTGCAGAATTTTTCTTGCAAGGAGATGGGACTTTTTTGCCAGTAATTGAAAATATTGAGTTAATTGAATTTGTTTGTCTGGTGTTTGACAAGCCATCTGGGCCGTTGTATTTAAGCTGGCACCCAGGAATATAATCTGTTGTGGGGGCACTAATTTTGACTTCTTTTCATTTACTGTGTACCCTAGAAAAATTAGCAACCTTTTTACAAATGCCAGATGCTGTAGAAGAATGTCCTTTGTCTCTGCTTGAATGAGGCAGTTGTCCAGGTATGGATATATTTGAATTCCTTTTTGTCTGCAAAATGCAATTACTGATGCCAGGCACTTTGTAAAGACCCTGGGCGCAGTAGATAAGCCAAAGGGCAGTGCTGAGAATTGGTAGTGCATTGTACCAGCTTTGAATCTGAGGTATCCTCTGCAACTTTGTCTGATAGGGACATGCAGGTATGCCTCTTTGAGGTCCAGAGTAACAAGCCAAGCCTTCTTGCCCAGCATGGGTAGAAGCTGCTGTAATGTCAACATTTTGAATTTCGGAATATCCAGGTAAGTATTTAGAATTGAATGGTCTAGTATGGGCCTCCAGGCCTTGTCCTTTCTGGGGACCAGGAAGAGTCTTGAGTAAAATCCTTGTCCTTGTTCCTATTATGGTACTTTTTGAATAGCTCTCATGTCCATGAGGGCTGTAATTTGTTTTTGTGCCTCTGCCCATTGATTCTGTGGCAGGTCTGGCATTCCTTTTAGCCTTGGTAAAGTATGAATGTGGAACCTGTAGCCTTGAGACACAATATTCAGAACCCATTTGTCTTGGGTGATTGTTTGCCAGTTTTGAGAAAAAAGTGCTAGGTTTTCCCCCTAAGGGGGCTGCCAAAAGGGAAGTGCTTGTGTACGAAGGGGGAAGTCATTGGGACTGTTTCCTGTAAGGCTGAGACTTGTCCTCACCTCCTTTTGGGGTTGAGGTGCCCCACTGTCGTTGTCTGTTAGAGCCTTGGGGTTAAGATCTGCCTCTTGGGTATCTGTATCTGCCTCTCTGTGGCCTGTCTGATACTGGAAAGGACCAATTCTTTGTTGGCCAATTTCTGCTAAATCGAGGTGGCTGTACCTGTAAGAAATCCTTGACTGTTTGCATAGATTTAGCCTTATCCTCCATTTTCTTTAACACCTCTCCTACCTTAACACCAAACAAGGTATCATGCTGTACAGGAGCATCCAATAATTTTGCCTTAACATGATCAGGTAAACTCTGTTCTTTTAACCAAGCATGTCTTCGAATCACAGAACCTGTAACTGCGGCTCTACAAGAGGCCTCTAAAGAATCAAAACCACATTGCAGAGTATGTTTCCCCACCTGTTCAACTGCATGCAATAAATCCTGCATTTCTTTACAGTCAGGAGCTTCTGAGCTTGCAAACATTTTCTGTTTTAACTGAGCCATTAAATATTGTTGGTACTTAAGCATGTGAAACTGGCAATTTAAAGCCCTTACTGCTAAAGTTGCAGAAGTGTAAACTTTCTTCCCCCATCTATCCAAAGCTCTGGAATCTCTGTCAGAGGGTACTGGATTTTTTGCAATGGAAGCCTTAACCCCTTTGGACCCTGGGAAATAGTTTCTGGATCAGCAGAAGGGTTTTTATAAAGAAACTTGTGAGAGTCAGGGACTCTATAATACATATCTAGCTTGGCTGGTGCAGGGGGCAAAGAATCAGGAGATAAGCTGGATTCAGAGAACACATCATCCACAATATCTAGCACAGGCGGAATAGCCAGGGGCCTGTGCTGAGGCAATAAAAGGAAATCCCTGAGCCTTTTCTTGGATTCTGAATAATCCTGACTTTCCCAATGGAAATGCTCCCTCATGGTATGTAAAGTTTTCCCAAAAGAATAATCCTCCTCCGGAGAGACTGAAGGGATAGATTCTTCAGCATCAGAGTCCTCATAGGGGGGTAGAGAGTATCCCTGATGTGAAGAGGAATCAGGAAATGGTAAGCTGATCAGAGGAATCATAGTCTGTATCCTGCCTAGGCCTTTTCTCAGGAGGGACATGGGAACCCCTGATTAGAGTAATAAGGTCTTCGGCCATTTTAAGCATCTGTTTCTTAGGCATAGAGGACTGTCCAGGAGAATGCTGTACTTGCTTCTTTGTCTTTAATGGTACTTTTGTCTTGGCTGTTGCTTTAATGGTAAGTTGTGAAGGTCTGAAAACACCCTCAGAAGCCGATGCCTGCTCAGCAGCTCCGGACCCATCTGAAGGATTAGTTTCCGTAGGCCCAATAACTTGAGTTTCCAGAGGCCTAGTTGTCTCCATGTGGGAGTCGGAGGTGGCCTGTGGCTCTGAGGTAGCGGGTGTCAGGGGCTGCGAAAGTGCCTCAATGAGAACTGGCGACTGGCCTAGAAGAGGTTTCGTCATAGGTTTTGGACCTCGGATGCCTGTCTTTATCCTTGTCTTTGCGTTTTTTCGGATTTGCGGTCGTCAGTTGATCTGACGGCATAGTATAATTGCACCTTCAGCCAAAGTAGTGCAAAGCAAAATCAAAACGTCTTTTTATAGTGCGTTTGTTAAATCTAGCACAAAACCGACAACTAGTGACTTCGTGATCAGGGCCTAGGCATGGAATAGAGTAGGAGTGGAAGTCCTTATGAGGTATTTGCTTCCCACAAGAAATACAGTTGTTAACTTTTTCTGACATCGGTCTGAGGCAAGAAAAAAGTTTTCCCAATGGGATACTTAGCTTTATTGAAGACTTTAGATCTGAAATACAACTTCGAAAATCTCAGGAGCTGGCCGACCGGCACTTGTGAACTGCTTCTGCTTTGGGCACTGCGCAGCAAGAAAGACTGAAGAAAATGGCGTTGGATGCATCTTATATACCCCTGGCGCACTGACGTCAGGAAAGAAGCGACAGCAACCGACGCCGGACCAAGACTTTGGCACTCTGGCCAACTGCGGGACCGCCTGACGGCATGATAACCCAAGTGTAATGACTGCAGCAGTGTAACACGATGAACATCCATAGAACCAAAGGAGGCTCTACTCCTAGAGGCCAAATCCACTTTGTAATGAGTAATAAAAGTATGAGGTTTTGCCCAAGTTGCTGCAGCACAAATGTTATCCAATGGTAATCCAGCTTGAAAAGCTGCAGACATGGCTACAGACCTTGTGGAATGACATTATTTGGAAGTGGTCTACTTTTTGAATTAAAATGTAAGATATACATAGTGTAAGCTATTTAGATAAAGTAATTTTTGTGACTGGATGACCTTTTTTAATATCAGAATAAGAGATGAAGAGCTGAACTGATTTTCTAATTTCTGAGGTTCTTTGTAAGTAGAAGCATAACTGCCTATGAACATCTAGGAGATGCAGTGAATATTTTCCTTTAGGTTCATAGGTGCATAGGTGTTTACTAGGCTATTGACCACAAGGGCTTTTTTCAGCCTAGCCATGCATCCCAAATCTCTGACAAGTTCTGATACCCTTGATAAGTGTGAACAGGGGTTTGGAAGATGAACCATTTACAGGTTACCTGTGTCCATTAGAGGCATAGGTGCCAAACCAGGGATAAATTTCCGGTTTCCCATCCAGTTGTTCAAGTTGCACTTGAACTGGGTTAGGGAGGAGCTCTGCTTCACATGGAGCCTGTTCTATAGACGCGGTAGTCTCTGGGATACATACATATCTCTCCAGCAGGACTTATTTATATCACAGACAAGGTTTAAATCTTTAGAATGGGTAATTCTGATGTTGTTTGTTTTGTGGATATGCAGGAGGTCCATCAAAATGGGGTCTGACAGTGCCTGAATGCCAGGCATAGATCTCCCCCCTCAAAAGCCTGTAGGAGACAGAATACAAGGATAGGTCCTTGAGGTGGTCTGCATAGGACATTTTACTTACACCCTGTATTTTTTTAGTGCGGAACATCAGTGGACATCCCAATTGTTGGATATGCCTGGTCAGATACATGCCAAAGGAAATACTTTGGAAGTTAGGGAAGAAAACTGCTCTATAGATTGGCTGAGGTTACTTTCCGGCAACATTCGGTAGATAAGAGGGGTTAGTGCATAAAGAAACTCTGTCTTTATGAAAAATTAGGTATAGGGGCTTGGCCAACAAAGCTTGTAATTCAGAAACTCTTCTGGCTGAAGTAATATTCACTAAAAAGAGTGTTTTCCAGGAGAGGTATTTCAAGTCACATGTTGCCGATGGTTCAAAGGGCGGACAGATGATGTCAGATAAAATTAAATTGAGATCCCAGAGGGTTGCTGGATTTTTACATGGTGGTCTTATCATAGTAGTTCCTTTCAAAAAAGCTTTACAAAGTCTGTGTGACGTGATTCCAGAACCATTTTATCCTATATGAAAATTGAAAATTGCTGCCAGCTGGACTCTAATAGTGGCTGCAGCAGCTCCTTCCTTGAAAAGTTTTTCCAAAAATTCTAGAATAGAATGTATGGGTGCAGAAAAGGGGTCTATTTGATTATTGTTGGCCCATGTAACAAATCTCTGCCATTTAATCATGTACAGTTTTCCTGTGGACATTTTATGGGAAGATAGCAAGATATGTTTGACTGAAGAGGAAAGGAGAGGAAACCTGGTGATCAGGGGAACTGGAGCAGCCAAGTTGTTAGTTTGAGACTGTCCAGGCTGAGATGAACTGTCCCTAATGGGTGAGTCAGAAGGTCTGGAGCAGGGTACAGAATTCATGGTTTATCCCAAAGATGAGGCTGAAGAAAGGGGAACCAGATTTCATGAGGCCACCAGGGGGCAATCAGAATTATTATTGTCTCCAACAGACTTGCTTTCTGCAAAAACTTGGAAATTAGAGGGCTAGGAGGAAAGGTATAAAGAAGTCTCTGAGGCCAATCATGAACAATTGCATCCCTTGGTGACTCTCCCGATGGAGGGATCAGGGCAAAGTAGTCGCTGCATTTGGCATTGGTGGGTGATGCAAAAAGATTGCAGCAAGATTGGTTCCATTTCCGGAAGATCTCTTCTGTAACTTTATGACTGCGTGACCACTCGTGTGGCCATAGTATGGCCCTGCTCAATTTCTCTGGAATCATGTTGGATTTCCCTGGGATGTGTGTGTTGCTATCAGAAAGTGGTTGGAAGCCATTGCCCATTGCCAGACCCTCAGAGCTTCTATACAAAGGATGTAAGATGTGGTTCCCCCTGTTTGTTTATGTACCAGACTACAGACATGATATCCGACTGGACTGCTATCGATCCTAGAGGGAGAGTGTCTTGAAATGCTTGCAACGCTAAAAGCACCACCCTCATCTCTAGGATGTTCATGTGCAAGTGAGCCTCTTGTTCCTGCCAGATACCTTAGACTGCCTTCCCTAGATAATGCCTCCTACCCTATCTGGGAAGTGACCATGGTCACCGTGGCCTGGGGTTGAGGGGGGATGAAGTGATGGCCTTGAGATGCTAATGGAGAGTAAATCCACCACTGGAGATCCTTTTTGCAAGTGCTGTTTATCATAATTTTGTGAGACAGTGGAAGTTCCAAGATTGACCATTGTGTGGAAAGTAACCATTGAAGTATTCTCATATGAATACGAGCTAGGGAAATGAGTACGACTGACGCAGCCATTTTCCCCAGTACCTGAAGAACCAGTTTTGCAAGGCTCATGTCTTCCTGATTAACAGCCTTACATAATGGCAGAGATCATCTACTCTGACTTGTGGGAATCTTGCTAGTAGTGTAGTTGTGTTTATCTCTGTCCCTATGAAGACTAAGCTTTGACATGGTTCAAGAGCAGATTTTTCGTAGTTTATGGTAATGCCTAGGGAGGAACAAAGCTGAAAGGTGTAGTCCCTGGCTTGTAGCAGAAGATTCCTGGTCGGGCGGTTATGAACCAGTCGTCCAGCTATGGAAACACACATAATCCTCTGCATTTCAGGTGAGCCACCATTACTGTCATGCACTTGGTGAACACTCTGGGGCCATAGTGAGACCAAAGGGCAGTATGCATCCTGAAGGTCTATGCAGCACATCCAATTGAATTTTTCCAGGAAATGAAGTATCGACTGCAGTGTTATCATCCAGAACTTGTTTTTTTTTACAGACTTGTTTAGATTGCCGAGTTCCAAAATGGGTCTCCAGTCCCCTGTTTTCTTTGGAACTAAAAAGAATCTTAAAAGTAAGTTCTGGATCCTCTCTGGTCTGCGGGAACTTCTTGGATGACTCTTTTTCTTAGCAACTTTTGATTTGATTTCTAATGTGGCTTGTTCCTTTTGACTGGGTGGAATGTCTGGAACTGACTTGTTTACAAAAGTGGGGAAGGAGCAGGGAATGACATATCCTCTGGATATTATGTCCTGCACACATTTGCCATTTGTTATCTTTTGCCAGGTTTCATGGTGCAGAAACAATTGACCCCTGACTGCCTCCAGGGGTGAGCAATCAGGCACACCTTCAGGAGCGCTGGAAGTGTCTACCAAAGAATAATTCTCTGGAATCCTGATTTTGCAGGCCTCCCCTGTCATGAGGGCATCTTCCATTATTGTTCCCCCCTCTGCCTCTAGGGGAACTTTCACCCTGTGTGTCTTGGAAAGACTTCTGAGATTTTCTGAACCACATCTTCCCACTACCTCTCTGACCTTTGAGAAAGGGTCTAGTAGATGTGGAAAAATGTACTCCAATGGCAGATATGGTCTTACCTTCTTGGTCACACCTGGTTGTTCAAACCTGGTGAGCATTTCCTTTACTTTTGTCCCAAAAAAGAGAAGAACCATCAAAGGGGGCATTAACGAAGGAAGACTTTAAGGGCTCTGCAAAATTGCAAAGGAGCATCCAGGCCTGCCTCCTGAGAGAGATACCTGAACCTGCTGCCCTACTCATTCCATCTGCTACATAAGATCTCATGGATGAGTTAACGACTGAACTTAGGGTGGCGAGCTGAGCACTGACTTTATCTGCCGCCTTAGAGGGGCTGTAATACAAGTTAAAGTTATGAAATGCCTGGAAAGTGAAGGATTTGGTGTAGAAGGTCTAACACAGGTTACATCACAGCATGATGCAGTGAGTCCCCAAAGTAAGGAGAAGCAGGAAGATCAGGAAACATTTGAAGAAGAAATATGGACATGGGAAAGAAAAAGAGATCTAATATGGTACAATATTTAACCAAAAGAGAAAGCAAAATTAACTGATCTAAAAAGGGCAAAGATATTTTAACAGAAATACAGGCAAAGGAATCTGGACATGGAAAACTTTACAATACAAAAAATAAGAAGACAAAGAGGAAAGGTAGAAAAGGAGATTAATAATGGAAAAGTTAAATAAAACAGATATTGAGGTTATGGAGTACCTGTGAAGTGAAGGATTCAGCGTAGAAAATCGAATTCAGAAAGCAACACAACAAGCTAGCACAAAGGATATCCAAATTAAGGGGAAACCAGTAGAACAGGAAGCAATTGGTCAGGTGCCAAATGAAGATAATTTGGAGCCTTCCACCGGAGACCAGGATGAACATTCACTTGAAGCTTGACAGCAAGGGAAGAAACAGGAAACTAGGCCAGTGAGTTCCCATATGACAGAGCAATGGATGTCAGAGGATGAAATGGAAGAGAACATGCCACATGAATATGTTATAGAACCTTCTACAGAATGCCCGCAGGAAATGGAAAACAAGGGATGTGCCCTCAGTTTGGAAGAAAATGAGCTAAGAGAAGAGTTGCTTGATTTAATAGACATAGACAGATATATCAAGATCAATGAAAGAAAGACTGCAGAAGGTTAATAAAACCCAAAAAGTCAGAAGTCTGATAAAACAAATGAACATAGTAGTTAGGACTGTTCATGGAGATCCATGCAATATAATAGAAGTAAACAGGATATATTACTGAGCAGCTAAATTAATAACTGATAAAAGTCCTACCACAAGAACACAGGGTAGTGAGGGAAAGGAAGGGGAGAAACTGAATACCATCATGGAAATATTGAAGAGAGAAAACTATAAAGGAGTTAAGACAAGAAGTGTCACTATTAAAAGACTACAGAAGAGGGAACAGATCGACAAAAATACTAAGAAAGATAGATGTGATAAAAGCACTGAGCAGTATTAGAACAGACCAGGATCTATCATGCACTACCGCAAATAACAAACTAAAAATTTCAGCAGAGGTAGAAAAATTTAGAAGATATGAAGATAAATGTAAAGGAAAAGTACAAAATAGGCAATTTATTGATGACCAAAAAAAGTTTTATAGAGAATTGGGAAATAAGGTAAAAGGAATTGAAAGACCGCCAACAAAAGAAGAAATAGATAAATTTTGGAGAAATATCTATGAAGAACTTGTGGAACATAACAAAGATACTAAATGGATAGAAGAAGTTAAAGAAAGAATAAGAAGTTTAAAGGTACAGGATATGAAATGGGATGAAGTAACAGCCAAAGAGACTGAAATAAAGTTAAGAAAAGCCTCTAATTGGAAAACCCCAGGCCCAGATGCAGTACCTAACTTTTGGCTAAAAGTATTAACATCTTTGCATGAAGATTTAGCCATGAGTAAGAACTATTTATATGCACTTCCTGAATAGACAGCAGCCTGGCTAACAACAGGAAAAATAATGCTCCTACTCAAGAGTGACCCTGCAAGCTACCCTAAAAATTATAGACCAATAACTTGCCTTCGGACGATCTATAAACTATGCACAGGAAATTATGCCAACAGAGTTTATAGTCATTTAGAAGAAAACTCAATTATGGCAGTAGAACAAAAGAGCAATAAAAGAAAGTCATATGGAACAAACAATCACTTGTTAAATAAAGTCATAGTGGAGAACTGTAAAAAGGGGAAGAATCTAAGTATGGCATGGACTGACTACGAAAAAGCATTTGATGTTATCACACATTCATGAATAAAAGAGTGCTTAAAAATGTATAAGGTACATTCTACACTGATCGACTACATTACAGTGACCATGAAACAGTGGCAGACCACTTTGCAATTAAGCCATCATAAAGGACAAATTATCATCCCAGGGATAAAAATTCAAAGGGGGATATTCTAGGGTGACTCTTTGTCACTTCTGCTATTCCTGCCTTGCCCTTAACCCATTATGTTGTCTACTTAACAGCTTAGGCCATGGGCATAATTTGGCTCCTAGAAAACAACAAACTGTAAAGACTTGTCATCTTCTCTTTGACAATTTATTTTTATTTATTTATTTTACATTTTATTTTACATTTGTTGACTGGGCTAGTCTAACTGGATATATGTACATTTTCAGTAGAGGCCTGGGGAGAAAAGCTCCACATTAGTTATATAGAAAATAATGTACATAAAAAAAACCCTTATCGATAGGCCTAAGTTTAAATTACATGAGAAAAGATTAAACATAGTAGGCAAAGAACAAAGAGCTAACTATTTACAAAGATCAATACAGGACTATATACAGGCAGTTTAAGCACAGAAGTTTAAGACAGAAACTTAATAAAATTAGAAAAAAAAGTTAATAGAGATAAGTGAGATTCAGCTGGTATTAGTACATAGGCATAGCCATTGTGAGTTAAGGAAGGTTTTTAATTGCTTTTTGAAAAGTGGAGTAGATGTGAGGGATGTTATTTTACTAGGAAGCTTATTTCAATGATTTCCAATAGAGTTAGTAAATAAACAATTGCCAGATTTGTTGTTGGATTTAAGGGTTGCAACTAGTAGCTTATTTGCTGAGTGTATGGTACTGAGATTTTTATATGGGTTGATCAGGTTAGAGAGAATGGGAATATTTGTAGGATGCCACAAGATTTTGTGGATGATAGTTAATTGTTGAAAGAGCATCTGGTTTTGGAGTTCCAGCCATCCTAGTTGTTTTAGGTTTTGACAGTGGTGAGTATGGAAAGGGGATCCGGTGGCGACTCTAGCAATGTTATTGTAAGATGTGGCCAGCTTATTTAGATTGTATTTGGATAGATTAGTATAAATTGGGGAGGCATAGAGAAAGGTGGATAGTAGGTGCGTTTGGGCAATAGTAGTCCTGGCTGTAGGTGTAAGGAAGGGTTTTAGCCTATAGAGGGAACCACGTTTTCTATTCACTGATTTGATGGTAAGGTTAATGTGCATGTCAGAGTTGAGATTATGGTCAATTGTTACACCTAATAGTTTGGTAGTTGTTTCAGGTGCTATTACAGTGCCGTTGTTTGATATAACTGTGAAATCTACGGAGGAAAACTTCTGGGTAGGGGTGAATAGTAAAAGTTTGTTTTTTTTGGGTTAAGGAGGAGACAGCATTTGGAGAACCAGTTTTCAACTAAGGTAAACATTTTTGCATGTTAGACTGGAGTTCAGCAGTAGATGCTGCAGTGCAGATTAATGTTGAGTCGGCGGCATACTGAATACAGGTGGTTTGGGGTAGTGATGTTTTCAGGTCATTGATAAAAATAGAAAAGAGGAGGAGCCCCAGAATAGAGCCTTGTGAGACTCCAATGGAGATAGGGAGTAGAGTAGATAGGTTGTTGTCCCAGAGGACTGCTTGTTGTCTATTTCCAAGATAGGATTTAAACCATTTGACAGCCTGAGTGTGAACTGAAAGTGAAGTAAGTGTATCTAACATTAAATGATGATTTACCATGTCAAAGGCTTTGGAGAGGTCTAGAAAGAGAGCAGAGGAGAGCAATGTGTTGTTATGATTTTTATTAATAGAGTCAGAGAAGGATAGGAGTGCAGTTGTAGTACTATGAAAAGGCCTAAAGCCATGCTGACAGTCAGCTACAAGATTATTTTGGAGGAGATGATCACGAAGTTGCTGGTGAACGCATTTCTCCATGATTTTAGCCAAAGGAGAAAGTAGAGCTATAGGACAGAAGTTAGTGAGTTCAGTTGAGTTACCTCCTTTATGTAGAGGGATACTATGTGAAATCTTCCAAAGGATTGGTATATAGCCTTCTGTGGTAGTTCTATTAATTAAGATGGAGATAGGGTAGGCGAGTACTCTAGCTGCTATTTGCAGAAATTCAGCTGGAAGGAGGTCAGCAGAGGGGGTACATGGTTTTAGTTTATGAAGGTGGGAATGTATGAGAGAGGTAGGTACAGGTTGTAGTTGTAAGACATGAGGTATGCTGGTTTGAGAGAAAGTATTTGAGATGCTGGCTGGAGATAGAGTACTTGCTAGTGATTGGACTGTGTCCATAAAGAATCTATTAAAGGAGTTAACAATTTGGCTGGGAGATTTCTGAGTCAAGTTAGCTGAAGTAGGTGTTTTGGAGTGCCCTGGATGGAGCAGGCTATTTATAACTGACCAGAATTTTTGTGGGCTTTTATGTTGAGCTTGCTGGAGTTTATGATAGTAGTTTTTTTTGTCTTGGAGTATCAATTTCTTTGTGGCATTTCACAGCTGTCTATAGCTTTCATGATCAGATGGGTTTTTAGTATTTCTCCATTTAGACCAGATTCTATTTCTTTGAAGTATTTTTTGCCTTGTCTCCTTAGTGAGCCAAGGTGCAAGTTTATTCTTAGTTCTGACAGTCCTAGAGGGGGCATGGTGTTCTAGGATTTGTAGAAATGTATTGTTAAAATAAGAAACAGCTTTGTCAAGCTGTAGGTATTTGAGGGGTGACCAATTACAGGCTTTAAGTTCAGCTTGGAAGTTTGCTGGGTTGAGTTTTTTTTTATTACGGATAGTTCTATAGATTGTTTGGTTAGGTATAGTGTTTTTTGTCTGATAATAAAGGTAAGAGAATGATCACTGATATCATCAGGCAGTATGCCTGTTTTATAGGAGTGGGGGTTACTGTTGACTAGTATCCAGTCTAAGATGGCTTGCTTGTTGCTTGGTTTGTGTATTCTGGTGGGGGAGGTAATGGTTTGATTGAAGCCATACAGGTTTATGTGAGTGGTTGGTTGTGGTGAGCTGCAACAGTTCCAGTCAATGTTAAAATCTTCAAGGAGTATGGTTTCTTGTGGGAGGGATGTGGAGAGCCAGTTGAGGACATTTTCGAGAGTATTAATGTTGTTTCCTGGTGGGATGTAGGAGAAAATTATATGTGATGATTTGTTAGCACTTAGCTGTAGGTTATAGATTAGGATTTCAGTGTTACTGGAAGAGGAAGGTTGAATATTTAGTGGTGTAACCTGTAATTGAGATTTATATAGTATTGTTACCCCACCTCCCTTTTTATTTAGACGGTCAAATCTCAGGATGTTATAACCAGGTGGGATTATATCATTGTCTTTAGTTACTGGTCTGAGCCATGTTTCTGTGAGACATAGGATATCAAAAGAGTGAACGTGCAGCAGGGCATGAAGTAGGATTATTTTATTACTTAAGCTACATATATTAAGGTGGCCTATGAGGAGGGAGTTATTGGCACTAGTGAAGATATGAGACATAATGGGTTGGTCAGAATGAGGAGCAGAGATAGTATTGTTTGGGCCAGGATTGGGATGAATATCTCTGTGTAGTAATAGGGGTTGTAGATGGCTATAAAGGTGTTTCAAGAGTTTAGAGAAGATGGGGATTTGTTTTCTAGTGTGAGAATACTTAATATGGGTTATTCTATGAAATTGTGGATGAAGGTAGGAAGATGAGGATGTTATGTCAAAGTGTGTTTGTAAGGTTAGAGGATTAAATAAAGTTGTTTGTTTTAAGGTGGGATGAAATCTTGTAAGGCTAAGATGTTCATAGTAGGTGAGGTAGTGGGATAAGAATAGGGGGTAAGAATAGTAAGAGCGAGTAGGCTATAAGAGCACCAATCATCTCTGTAATTTGAAGCAAGGCCTGCCTACAATAGGCATGGTTGGGACATAGGGGAGATAGAATCTGAGAGATATAAGAAAAGAGAGGAAGTAAAAGGCCAGAGTTGTTGAAGGGAAAAAGAATGAGGTAGTTGGAGGTATCAGGTGATTGGATAGGTATGTTAAAGAGGTAGTGAGAGCTATTGGATAATAGAGGATGGAGGTGTGGCTTGGGAAGTATAAGTGTAGGTGCACTGGGGGTGGGTGGGATTTGAGGGTAGGGTAGGGGAGCGGAATGAGCCCGCAGGGCGAACGGAGCGGGTTAGACCAAGTGAGGAATAGTGACAGAAACAATCAATGAAATAGCTAAATACAGTTAATGTCTTAGCAGTGCTAGTTAAGAGGGGAGTGCTAGAATATGTGTACAACAACAAGGACTAAAAGTCTGTAGGAGGAGATTGAGGAAAGGAGAAAAGGACTACAGCAAGTGCAGGTAACTAGCAGGATCGTACATTATTACAGAGTGGATAAGGAGATAGAGGTCAGGAATATTTCTAAGCCTAATAAAGAAGCCTAGGGAAGGGAGCCACCCAGTGCATAAGAAATGAGCTGCATGGAGGAGTTGACGATAGAATTAAGGGTCGCCAGCTGGGAGTTAATCTTATCTTGAGCCCCCGCAGCTGATGGATCATGAAGGGTATCACCCAGTTCCTTGAGAAGATCCCTTTGGAGATGGGTGAAATGGCACAGATAATTCAGCGACCGCATAGAGAAGGTTGCTGAGGAAAACACCCGCTTCCCGTACCTGTCCATTGTCCTAGATTCTTTATTAGGTGGATGGATAGGCACCGAAGGGTCAGCCAACTCCTTCTTTGTGGCTGCTGCAACCACCAAGGCATTAACAGGGACACCCTTTGTCAAAAATTGCTTGTTGGGTGGGGCTGTAATAAATTTAGTGGGCCTACGGGGAGTTGGTTCCACTGTGTTCGGGGCTGACCACGCCTTTCGAGCCACCACTTTCATTAGCAGGTCGAAAGGTGGAGACACCCAAGAGGTGGAAGGGTGAGAACCAAATGCGTCCAGGTAGACTGACTCATCCTCCGAAGGGTTAAGGGCAGTCCAGTTCCCCCTCTGCTTGAGGATTTCTAGGATGTCTGAAAAGGAGACATCCTCAGAGAGGGATCTTGGGGACCCTTCCCAATCCACCAAGTCGGTAACAGACGTGACTGACTTGGGGAAGTCGACATGTTTCCTCTTACATTTTCTCTTCCAGGGGGGCTCCTCCGAAGGATCGGGGGAGGCCTCGGAAGAAGAAGATACACCCAATGGGGCGACCTGGAGCGTTTGCTCTCTATGCTTCGGAGGGTGGACAGAGACCAATGCAGGCACCATGGGGGGAGGAGCCGAAGGGGCTGATTGAGGGGCCGACTCAGGAGTCAGCACACTCCTCATGACCTCTAAGGTGCACCTGTCAGGTAGAGCAGAATGTCCCCGCTCTGAAGAAATGAGAACCCCTGTCGGCACCGAGAGGGACGGCTCTGAAGCCGATGTTGGGGCCGAGCTCACCTGCGCCGATGCTCCGAGAGGGAGAACGGGATCGGACAAGGGTCTGATGCCACTCGCCCCCTTGGAGCCGACGAGGGAGTCTCGGCACCCAGATCCCTCCAAGGACGGAGCCAAGGAAGAGATCGGAGCTGACGAAGGAGCCAAAAGGTGTGGTATCGGTTCCAACGTTACCAAGATTCGAGCTAACTGCTCCGCTCCAACACAAGGAGGGAGTCGGAGAAGGAACTGCAGTAGATACCGAGACAGCCACAGTCTGTTGAGATGGGCTGGTTAACATTTTGGCCAGGGCCTGCGACTTAAGGAGTCTGCTGACCATTCTCTCTAAGTCATGATCAGATAGCCTGGAAGACCGAGATGAGTGGGACCTATGTTTTTTCTCAGATTGGAGTAATGGTGACCTAGGAGCCGAGTGAACCGATTCTAGGGAAGGGGACCTAGAACGTTTTTGGCTCGAAGACAGTTCCGACAGTAAAATCGGAGCCGACTGAGGTCTAGAGGTGTCAGCTCCAGCCAGAGCCGACGAGGAGGCAGGTGCTCCACCAGGCGACAGCTCCAAACTGGGAGCCGATGGCTTGGCGGGCTTAGAGGATTTACCCGATGAAGGCTTGGTCGGGGATCCTTCTGGCTTAAGTAAGCCTCTCAGGATGAGCTTGTTCCTATGCTCCTGCAGGACTCTCGGGCTGAAGGCATGACAGACCGAACAGGAGTCCTGCAGGTGTAGGGGGCCCAAGCAATAAACGCAAAAAGTGTGACCGTCTGTCAGAGACATCTTCTGACAGCACGAGTCGCACTTCTTAAAACCTGAAACTTTGGTATCCTTAGACATGATGTATACCAAAGAAAAAAGTCACTAGTGCTTAAACACAAATAACAACACACACACACATGCACTAGTTAAGCTAACAATATTAAACAACTACATAGTTAACTATATACAAATATATATACAAGTCTACAAACTGTAATAAAGTAAAAGAGCTAACACTACCCTATTAACACAAGGAAAGGGAGGGGAGATTAGCCACTGAGAAAAAAAGGGGGGGGAGGGAAGAAACTCTCTAAGTAAAACGAGTTTCTAAAAGGGAATATTAGGGAGTAAACAGAGAGTTAACTAACCTGAAAGCTATAAAAATAAGATAAGGTTATCGAGAAAAAACTAAAGTTAACTTTAATATATATATATATATATATATATATATATATATATATATATATATATATAAAGAAAGATTAATACAACCTGGAGCCAAGTGAATCGCAACCTCGTAGCTGAAGCGGCAAACAAGATCTGGGGATCTGACACCTAGCATTGTGGGATATAGGGAGGGCCTCGAGCCAGTAAATAGCTCTCAAGCTTTAGTAGATTGCCGAGTCGGAGCCAAGGATCGGCTCTGAACCCATCCAGCAAGAATGAAGGGGAGATAGACAACTTAACATTATAGCATTAAACACAAATGAGGTAGAGAGGCAGATAAACAACAATAGACACACCTTACATATGCATTCCTACGTAGTAAGCTTCAAATTAAAGAGAGGATTGGAGCTCTGTAACAGCTAAACACTAGTATAACATCTACAATCAGCATCAGGTTCAAATCATTTAGGATAGATTAGAGCACTTTCTTTTGGTAGACACTAGTATAAACCAGGCTGGAAGGAAAAACAATTTCAAAAGGTAACCTTGAGATAATTTGACAGTTTCTTATAATAAACACTTGTAAAGACTGGACAACCAGTGATAAAACAGTATCAAAACAGCAACATAATATATGGCTCATGAGTAGAATATAAGATAGTTAACATGGTCCTAGTGGTGTTGAGCTAGCAAGGTTAAGCAGTTTACTACAACAAAAGAAAATCTTTTACTTCTATGCACTTGTGAAAAGATTTAAACTAGCCAGAAACAGGGAATTCTTCCAATACACAAATTGCAGACACTCGCCAGAAAAAACAGACAGTAGTAGACCAAAGGGTGTAATAAATAGAGGGTAAATAGTTATCGGGGGCTACTCTAAATAGGGGGATACCATCAACCTTTCAGCTAGAGAGCTGTTTCTAAGGCCAGGTAGGATCAGGGAAGAGGACACAGCTTCTTATAAGCAGGGTTGCGTTACGCTGCTGCCTTTTAATTTAAAGGGTAAAAGTAGCTAAGGAAAACATGTGAAGAATGTGGCTGCAGTATGCTGCATTTTTAGCGGGACTTTCAGAAAGTATATCAAGTTTCAAAGTAGACCTAGTACAGAATGTCCTGGCAGCGTTGTACCAGTATACACTTACAACCAGGTTTTCAAGAGTGGCTCACTGTAGCAAAATATTCTCAGGCATAAATACACTGCTGACTAGAGGCTAGATAGGGCTCCTGATAGCACAGATATAAAGTATGTGGCGTACATACAGCCATGTGGAGGGGAGGAGTACGAAGTATGTATACCAAAGAACTGAATATGCTGCCCAGGAAACTAACAGTTTAACCAAGAATTCAAAACAGTGTAAGTTAAGTTTGCCCTGATAAAAACATCAAGGTATATATACGTTTGTATACATAATTCTAGCTTTAACAACACGTATCCAAATAGACCAGTGGTCGCTCAAATCACCTTTAAGGGAATTTCAAAAACAGTGAATTATACAGTCGCTAAGCTCTACAGAATAGTAAGTTTATAGTCGCCAATAGAGCGACTAATTAATCTGGCAAATATTGGTAGTAATACTGGAAAAAAGTGTTGATAAAAACATCAAGGTATACATATGTTTGTGTACATAATTCTTGTTCTAACAATGTGTATCGAATAAACCAGTGGTTGCTCAAATCACATTTAAGGGAATTTAAAACTGTATAGCCCATCAGATGAGGAATTGAAAGCACAACTTTTTCAGATGATATAAGATTGTCATTTGGTCCTGATAAATGTGCAAAAGCAACCTTTAAAGCAGGAAAACTGCAACACCAAGAAAACATCACTTTGGGACAAGAATGTGATATAAAAGAACATGAGCAAGAAGGAGTGTATAAATATTTGGGAACTGACGAAGGATCAACAATAAAACACGAACAAATGTGAATAAACCTTAGTATAGAATATTTCAGAAGACTTAAATTAATACTGAAAACAGCACTGACATCTAGGAACAAAATCAAAGACATAAACCAATTTGCTCTTCCTGTTCTAACTTACAGTTTTGGAGTGATTGACTGGCCCCAAAATGTGTTGGATGGATTAGATAGGAAAACAAGAAGGATGCTTCATGCTCACCAAATGATTTATAAAAATCAGTGCATACCAAGATTATGTATTCCCTGTTCTGAAGGAGGGATGGACCTCCTTGAAATTGATTACATGTATAGATCTGCAATTGTGGGACTCCACACATATCTGCAAACCTCACAAGACCCAAACGTAGTGAAAGTTTTGAAACATGAGGAGAATAAAGCTAAAATTACTTCTCTGCTTAATCTAGCAAAAGCATATCGGCGTCAAGCAGGAATGGAAATCAAACCAGAAGTAGAAAAAAAAAAGACAGCAACTGAATGTGCCAAAAAACAAAATAACGAATATAAGGTGAAGGACCAGAAGAAGGCAAGAAATGTGGAAAATGCATAAATATAGTTGCAAGTATAAAAAACTTCTGGAATTACCTCATGTTGATCAGGAACGAATGCAGGAATGGTTAAGGAGAGGTGAATTCAAAGAGATGAAAGGTTAATATTGGTGGCACAAGATAGTGAGCTACATACACATTGGTTTACAAAGTCCTTTGAACATGTGGGAGAAACAGACAAATGTAGGTTTTGCAAAACAGAATTGGAAACAGTTGCACACCTCATTGCTGGTTGAGACATACTAATGGCAGAAGCACTGTATACTGAAAGGCATAATAATATGGCGAGACTGCTGCATTGGGGATTGTGAAAACATTATGGTATTGAAATGACTGAAAAACACTGGTAACATGAGCCACAAAGCATCATAGAAAATGATGAAGCCTACATCACATGGGATCATCCATTACCAACAGTTGAAAAGATAGATGCTAAAAAAATGGATACAGTGGTCCGGGAAAAGAAGAAAAAAGTAGCATTGCTCATTGAAATCACCACACCCAATGACTACAATGTCCTGCGTACAGAGGGACACAAAGACATAAAATGTAAGGATTTGCAAGCACAGAAGACAGTAATGTTGTAGAAAGATACCCAGATAGTTCCAATAGTAGAAGGAGCAACGGGTTTTATAAAAAAGAGTTTACAATCATATTTCGATGTGCTACCTATACATGTAACTCCATACAAACTTAAGAAGGAGCCATTACTGGGCACATTGCGGGTGCTGAGAAGAGCACTTTTGGCTGACATCACAGAGTGAAACAACACTAATTTCCTGAACTTTAATCGTACTTTGACTTAGGAATGGGGTCCATTCTTGTTTTGGTATTAGAAACCCAAAAGATTTGGAGGAATTAAAGAGTGAGTCTAATAGTTCCTTTAACAGGTCCCTGTGCAATCTAGTGAAGTGGGTAAGATAATTCAATGACAATAAGGCAAAGTCGGTGACAACAAGACATGCTTCCCTTACCTATCCATGGTCCGGGAATCCTTATTCAGAGGATGGACAGAAGAACTGGTCTTAGAAAGCTCCTTTTTAGTGGCCACCGCCACGACCATGGCGTCAACTGCTACACCTTTTGTCAAAAAGTTCTTGTCCTTATGGGCTGTAATATATTTATCTGACCTCCTAGGAGTAGGGTCTACGGTATCTGGGGTCTCCTAAGCCTTCCGAGAGATTAACTCAATAACGTCATTGGAAGGAGACGCCACCCAAGAGGTTGAAGGGCAAGGCCCAAGGGCGTTTAGGTAGACCGACTCCTCAGCCGAATGGGAGGTGGACTGCCAGTCACCACTCTGCTTTAAGATTTCCAGGATGTCTCCCAAAGAGACATCTTCAGGAGGTGACCATGGGGACCCTTCTGCTTCATCGAGGTTAGTATCAGATGTGATGGACTCCTCTGGGGAGTCAAGATGCTTCCTCTTGCATGTTCTCTTCCAAGGGACTTCCTCAGTGGGATATTCTGGGTAGGTTTCAGAAGAGGGGGCAGTCCCCTGCTGGACACCCTGAGGCCTAGGGTCTCTGTGGATCTTTGGAGAGGGTAGGTAAGAAGGCAAAGAGACCTGGACAGAACTGGGAGGAAGATCAGAGAAGATTGTGCATCAGACTGAGAGATAGTCAGAACCCACCTCATAACTTCAAAGGCAGTCCTCCCCTGGTCTGAAGAACTCCCCAGATCTAACAAATGAGCTGCTGGAGCCAATGGAACCTTCGAAGCAGAAGGCCGAAAGCTCCAAAGTCAAGATAGGAGCCAAACTCACCTGCGCCTAGGCCCCCAGAGGCAGAGCTGGATCTGGTGAGATCTGAACCGGCCCTAAGGACCCAACCAGAGAGTGGCAGCTCCCAGAGGTCTCCTGCTCTGACTGGGGAGAAAAACTCGGGGAAGATACCTGATCCAAGAAGCATATGGGTCCCAGACCTGATACAGACACAAACTGGATGCCAGAATCTTCCGGCTCCAAAGCCGAAGGATGGATCGGAGGGGGAGAAGGCACTGAGGGGGAAGACCGTGTCTGAGCTGATTCCTTTGGATGCGGATACAACAATAATTTGGCTATGGTCAGTGTCTTTAGCAGTATCTCCATCACCCTATCCACATCTTCATCAGACAAACCCCTGGTAGACTGGGTAGAGAGGGTAGGTGACCTTGACCTTGCTAGAAAAGGTGATGGGAGCCGAGAGTAAACCGGTTCTAGGGAAGGTGATCAGCTCCTATATCTAAACTCAGAGGGTAAGTCCAACTTTGGAGCTGAGGGTTCTTGTTGCTCCAAAGAAGCCTTGGATCCGACTTGAGTTGTCTGCTCTGGTATTTCCTTTGGATCTGATAGTGTGGGAGCTTTTTGCATTGGCTCCAAAGAAGCTCATTTTTGTGGCTTATCCAATTTGTCAGATTTTGCTGAAGAAGAAGATTCCAGCGATATAGCCTCAGAAAAAGGGGTCTTAATCAGACTTTTAAGAATAAGTTTATTCTTGCACTCCATCAATGCCCTTTGGTTAAATCCGTGGCAGATGGAGCATGATTCCTGTAAATGAAAAGGCCCCAAGCAATACACACATAAGGTGTGCAAATCGCTAAGGGGCATCTTTTTTCCACATTTCTCACATTTTTTGAAGCCCACAGGCTTCCTTTCTTGCTTCTGAGACATACCTGAAAACTCAAAAAATAACAGAAGAAGAGGAACAGAACACACGCACACAAAAACACTCAAAACAGTCCTCTAACTCAAACGGACCAAAAAATTGAAAGGAAAGAGATTTTTTTTAAATGATAGAAAAGGTGGGAAAAGGGAAAAGAATGTCCTCTAATTTAAAACGGATGTTAGCTAGATGTCCTCTACTGACAATTAAATAAAAGGAGAAAGACAGACACTCACAAGCACTCATTTAAAGGTAAAGATATATAATATTAGATTAAGAAAAAAGGGTTTTTAAAGTATGGAAAGTAAGAAAAACTATAGTACTAAGAATAGAAATATGAAAACATTTAGCCCAGAGCTGCTAAACAACCTCTTTGCTGTGCGGCAAATGAGATCTGGGGAAGCTATGGGGGTTGCATTATCAGTAAAGAAGGAGGCCCATGAGCTTTGTTGAAGATCTCAATTTTGGAAAATGGCCAAGACAGATCCGATGGATCTGATCCGATCCCATCAGTAAAAATAAAGGTGAGATTGACAACATCACATCTGTTATTTTAGGCACCATGGTGTCAGAACCAGAGGCCTTCAGATCCAATGGAGCTGCAGGAACCAAAGTCTTCAACTTTTTGTCTTCAGAGCCACTGGAGAGGTCAGAACTGACTGGCTTCTCTTTTTTGTTTTGTCTACAAAGGATGCCGAAGAAACAGAAGAAATAAGAAGTTAAGTACTCACCATAATGTTCCATGTTTGTTGTCCATCTCACCTATATTCTTGCTGGATGGGTTCAGAACCGAATATCGGTTCCGACTCGGCCGAATACAAATGCTCAAGAGCTTCCACTGGCTCGAGGCTAATCCCTATGCCATGATGCATCTGGTAAAATCCCCAGATCTTGTTTGCAAGCGAAACACTAACTTAGTATACCTACCTACTAGAACATTGCAATTTTTTAGAAGGAAGACTCATAGACTCCAAACCATCATAACTATATGCATAACAATAAGATTATCCACCCGTTCCTCCAGGAACAAAGGAGGAGGAAGGTGGGTGGGACGCAAGAATATAGGCGAGATGGACAACAAACATGGAACATTATGCTGAGTACATAACATCTTAATGTTATGTTGTCCTATCTCACCGTAATTCTTGCTGGTTGGGACTGGGTCCCTAGCACCTTTACTCTAGGGTGGCTCAACAGAAAAGACTCCTCAATACAGAGGAACCAAAGGTAGACCTGTTCTGGGAGGCCACATCTACTTTGTAATGAGTAATAAAGGTATGAGGTCTCACCCATGTGGCGGCTGCACAAATAGTGTCCAAGGGAAGCCTAGCCTGAAAGGCTGAGGATGTTGAAACCGCTCTCGTGGAATGACCTTTTACTTTGCCTGTCTGTTATTCTTAGTATACGAAAAGGAAATGCAATCTGTAAGCCATCTAGAAAGAGTCTCTTTCAAAACAGGCAATCCTTTTCTTTTGTCTGAAAAGGACAAAAAATCTGATCCAACTTTCTGAAATCTTTGGTCCTATGCAAATAGAAGTGGAGCTGTCTGTGAACACCTAATTGATGCAATGTATACTCTGCCTTATCGGTATAATTCGGAAAGAACACATGCAAATCTATAGACTGATTTAGATTATTTTCTGAACAAACTTTGGGTAGAAAAGAGGGATTAGTTCTTAATGATACTCTGTCTTTGTGAAAAACTATATAAGGAGGGCGTATGGAGAGAGCTTGAAGTTCTGACACCCATCTGGCAGCACTAATAGCTACCAAGAAAAGAGTTTTCCAGGATAAAAACTTCATATCACAAGATGCTACGGGTTTAAAGGGTGGCAAAAACCAATGCAGATAGCACAAAATTAAGGTCCCAAGGAGCTGTAGGTTCCCTGATCGGGGTCTTATAAGAACGTACCTTGCAAAAAGGCCTTACATAATCTGTGAGACATAATAGGCATTCCCCTCCCGCCAGTATGAAAATTAGAGATAGTTGCCAGCTGAACTCTGATGGTTGCTGCTACCACTCCTTCGTTAAAAAGCTTGGAGAGAAATTCTAGAACTGCGGTAATAGGGGCAGTAAAAATGTTCCACATTTTGTTTAACAGCCCAACAAGAAAATATTTTGCATTTGCTTGAATATAGTTTTCTTGTAGATGGCTTGTGGGAAGAGACCAAGATATGTTTAACTGCAGGGGAAAATTTGTAACACCTGGCTAAACATAGAATTGGAGCAGCCATGCTGTCAACTTGAGGGTCTAGATGGACAGATGGAATACTTCCGATGAGTGGGTCAAAAGGTCTGGAACTGGGTCCAGAATCCATGGTTCCTCCAGTAAATGAGTCCAGAGAAAGGGGAACCAAACTTTTCAAGGCCAGTAAAGTGTAATGAGAATCATCATGCGTTTCAATGTACTGGCTTTCTGAAGTACTTTGGGTATTAAGGGAAAGGGGGGAAAGGCACAGAGTAGTCCCAGGGGGCCAATCATGGGTAAGTGCATCCCTTGGTGACTTCCCCGGAGGGGGAATGAGGGCAAACTAGCTGCTGCATTTGGCATTCATGGCTGGCCCCATTTCTGGAAGATCTCTTCCACAACTTCTGGTTTGAGGGACCACTTGTGAGGCAACAGAATCGCTCAGCTGAGTTTGTCCTCTATCATGCTGGACTTCCCCGGGATATGCATTGCTATCAGAAAACGTTGAGAAGTGACTGCCCATTGTCATACTCGTTGTGCCTCCCAACATAGGGGGTACGACTTGGTTCCTCCGTGCTTGTTTATGTACCATACCACTGACATATTGTCTATTTAAATTGTAACTGTTCCTACTGGAAGAGAGCGCTGAAGTGCCTGCAACGCATACAGCACCACTCTCATCTCTAGGACATTGATGTGCAAGTGGCTCTCGTGTTCTTGCCATATGCCTTGGACCTTCTTTCCCAGATAATGCCCCCATACCCGAACTGGGAAGCATCCGTGGTCTGTACTGCTGTTGGGTGTGGAAAAACAAAGGGGAAGCCTAGGTACAACTGTTTTGTCTGTAACCACCAGTGAAGATCTTTCTTGCATGACTTCATAATGATTATCTGGTGTGATAGACGCAGATCCTGCATGGACCACTGGGCAAACAGTAACCACTGGAGAACCCACATGTGTAGACGAGCTAAGGGAACTTAAAGAAATGTAGCTGCCATGGTACCAAGAACCTGTAACACAACCCTGGCTTGAGCCCTTTTTCTTGACATCAATACCTTGATTTGACAGTGAAGGGACTGAATTCTCTCAGGGGTAAGTTTCGCCACCATCTGTTTTGAGTCCAGTTCTGCTCCTAAGAAAGTAATATGCCATGAAAGCGACAAGGCAGATTTTTTTAAGTTTACTGTAATGCCTAGTCTGGCACAAAGAAGCATTGTTTCGTCCCTTGCCTGCAGAACTAAATGCTTGGTGGTGGCAGTCAGGAGACAATCATCTAGCTATGGAAACACCTGGAATCCCTGATGTCTCAAGTGAGCCGTGACTACTGACATGCATTTGGTGAACACTCTGGGGGCTGAAGTGAGGCCAAAGGGCAGGGCTCGAAACTGGTAATGACAGGCTCCCACCTGAAAGCGTAAATATGTCCTGGACCGCTTGTCCATTTTTATGTGGCAATAGACGTCCTGGAGATCTATCGAACACATCCGATCGTCTTTCCCTATAAAGGGAAATAATGACTGCAGTGTCACCATCTGGAACTTTGATTTCTTTACGGATTTGTTTAGTTTTCTGAAATGCAGAGTAGGTCTCCAGTCTCCTTTGATAGTAAAAAGAACCTTGAGTAAATTCCGGATCCAATGTAGTCTGCGAGGACATTTTGGATGACTCTTTTTTTCTAGCAACTTGAATATCTCTAGTGTTGCGTAGTCCTTTTGACCAAGTGGAACATCTGGCAAGGACTTGTTTATGGGAGGGGGAGTAGAAAAGGGGATGTAGTATCCTCTGGATATGGTTGTCTGTACCCATTTGTCTTGGGATACCTCTAGCCAGGCTTTTGGGTACAGTGACAAATGTCCCCCGACTGCCTCCAGAGAAAAGTAGGTGGACCTCCTTTCAGGAGCACTCGAAGGGCCTCCCAGAGAATGTATCTCTGTTGCCCTGATTCTGCGGACCCCCTCTGCCAAGAGGGTGGTGTATTCCATTAGCACCTCCTCTCCTCCTCTGCCCCTGGGGGAAGTGTCACCACGTGCATCAGAGAAACCTTTTTGGGACTTGCAGAACCACATCTTCCCACCCTTCTGACCTTTAGGATAAGGTCTAGATGGGGCAGAAAAATGGACTCCCATGGCAGACAAGGTTTTCCCTTCCTGCTCGCACCTGGTCAAAGTATCTTTCACCTTGGGTCCAAAAAGGGATGAACCATCAAAAGGGGCGTTAGTCAAAGAAAACTTGAAAGGCACGGCAAAATTGCAAAGATACATCCAGGAATATCTCCTTAGGGAAATTCCTGTAGCTGCTGCTCTGCGTGCCCCATCAGCTGCTTATGAAATCAGTCTCATGGAGGAATTGACAACAGAGCTGAGGGTGGACAGCTGCGAAGAAACTTTGTCTGCGGCCCCCGAAGCTACAATACCCTGAAGAATATCTCCTAGCTCTTTGAGGAGATCTCTCTGAAGCCTCATAAAATGAGTCAGGTAATTCATTGATCGTAGGTAAAGGCCGCTGAAGAAAAGGTACGTTTTCCATATCTGTCCATCATCCGTGATTCTTTGTTGGGAGAATGAACAAATGAGGAGGTCTCCAATAACTCCTTCTTAGTAGCTGCCTCCACCACCATCACATCTACAGGGACTCCTTTGGTAAGAAACTCCTTTTCACTAGGGGCTGTAATAAATTTGTTTGGCCTCCATGGAACCGGTTTCACTGCATCCGGGGAGGGCCAAGCCTTACGTGATATCACATTAAGTAACTGATGGGGGGGGGTCACCCAGGAGGTGAAAAGGTAAGATCCAAAAGCCTCCAGGTACACCAACTCCTCCTCTGAAGGGTTGGTGGGCTTCCAGCAACCTCTCTGTTTCAGGATCTCAAGGATGTCAGCAAAGGAGACATCCTCAGAGGGGGACTGTGGGGACCCTTCAGTCTCATCCAAATAAGTGTCCAATGTAACTGACTCAGGGGAGTCTATGTGCTTCCTCTTGCACAGTCTCTTCTGAGGGATTTCCTCAGAGGGATACCCTGGAGAAGTTTTGGAGGAGACAATTCTGCCTGCAAGGGCCTCCTGGGTCTCTGGATTTCTACGCTTGGGGGGAGTGGATAAAGAAAGAGAGCAACACTGGCACCTGGGAGGGAAGAGACAATGGCTCTGAGAGTGGAGCTGTCTCAGATGACAGAACTCTCTCCATCAGCTCAAAAGCCCCCACTCCACACCGAAGAGACCCTCCACTCTGAAGATGCTGAGAATCGCCTCTGAGGTGGAGCAGGTGCCTCTGAAGCCGATGTAGGAACCAAGCTCAACCTTGTCGAGGCACTGAGGGGTAGAGTTGGTTCAGACAACTGTTCGCGTCGACTCCCCTCCTCAGACACGATGGGTGAGCTTTGGCTCCTAGACTCCTTGAGATCTGAAGGACTCAAGGGCATCAGAGCAGAAGCCAGAACCGATGATCCTGAAGGAGGTCCTGGTACCAATGGTTCACCTGCTATCGGATCCACACTCTCTGGCTCTAAAACCAGCAACGGGGTCAAAGGAGGAATTGAAGACGGTGTCTTGGATGGTCCTGAGTCCTTTGGGGTCTGAGATGACAAAATGTTTGCCAGCGCCGGAGTTTTAAGCAATATCTTTACCACCCACTCTGCATCTTCATCAGATAAACTCCTGGAGAAATAGGAGGATAATGAAGGAGATCTGGCCCTCTCCAAAATGGGTGATCTCAAGGTCAGAGATTTCAGCTCCAACACAGTAGACCATCTCCTAACAGGTAACTCTACCGGCTCTGAGGATACTGATAGGGCTGGAGAGGTTGATTTTGTCTTGTCAGAACCAAGAGCCCTCGGTTCCGAAGCAGTAACTTTTTAGGAGGCTCTGGAGCTGGAGCCGAAACAGCATGTCGTTTCAAACCTGAATGGGAAGAAGAAGGCTTGGAGCTTTGAGATCCATCCAAAGATTCCTGAAATGGACCTTTTAACAACCCCCTGACCATCAATTTATTTTTATGCTTTTGAAGGACCCTGCTGCTGAACACATGGCAAATATTGCAAGGGACATGTATGTGGATGGCACCTAAACAATATACACAACTGCAGTAACAGAAACCTGGTTCAAGGCTCTCAAGAGCACCCCAGCTATACCAGGTTATACCTCATACCATGCTTTTCGGCCCCAAAACTTGGACCGAACCACAAAAGGAGGGGGAGTATCAATATTCATCAAAAATACCCACACCTCCAGGTTGGTGGTACAGCAGGAAGCATCAGAGACTATCCATGTGCAACTAACAGTGGGTAAAACTGACTTCCAGTTTATAGCCTGCTACAGACCACCCTCCCAAACCCAGGAACCCCACTCGGCCTTCCTGAGAACACTGGAAAATATGAAGGTCTCTCCAAACACCATTATATTGGGTGACTTCAACTACCCAACCATAGACTGGGAGCATTACTCTAGCTCCAACACCCTAGCCCAAAGGTTCCTAGAATTTATAAACTCAAATGCTATGGAACAACTTGTTACCACTCCCACAAGAGGGGAAAACATACTGGACCTGATCATCACCAACATGGGGACTCTATGCTCCAGACCAGAAGTGTATCCCTCACTGGTAAGATCAGACTATAAACTAATCTCACTGGATATTCACATCCCGACCCCACCCCATGCCCAAAAAACCACAGTGAAAAACTTCTCTAAAGCAAATTTCACACTCCTCAAAACCGAGGTGGAATCCTTCAAAGCCCACGGGCCTGTGGATAATACAGCCCAGACCGCAAAATCCTTTATAAACGCATTCTATGAACACCTTCAGGAATGCATGGATCATGCAATCCCAAATAAAACCAAGACCCAATCCTCCAAAGGCAGACGTCCTGTCTGGTGGACCCCAGCCATAAACAAACTATACAACAGAAGGAAAAAGCTACTACATGATAGAGCAAAATCCCAAAAAGGGAAGGCATCTCTGATCAGTATTAGCAAAAAACTACGGGCACTCATAAAATCGTCTAAGGCCAGCTTCGAGAGAAAAATTGCACAGGACACTAAGGATAATCACAAGGCTTTCTTTAGTTATGTTAGGAACCTGGGTGGGAATTCCCAGATATGCTCAGAATTAGTCCAAAATGACAAAAAATACACAGAACCCACAGACATTGCCAACATCCTAGCTGACAGGTTCAGCGCAAACTTCTCCCCCCTCCCCACCAAAAGAGCTAATATCTATCCCAGCAGAGTGCTGCCCCCCTGACATCTCAGATGCTCAGGTAAGAGCTGCCCTCTCCAAAGCAAGAAACACAGCATCAATGGGACCAGACGGTGTCCCGGGCTGCGTCCTACATGAACTCCAAGAAGAGCTAAACCCAAACCTAAAACTACTGTTCAATCTCAGCCTTACTACAGGATATGTACCCAAAGAGTGGCGTACAGCAACAGTGGTCCCTCTCCACAAAGGTGGTGCCTCAACGGATCCTGGAAACTATCACCCCATAAGTCTCACTAGCTTGGTCTGCAAAGCTATGGAAAGGATCATCATGGACCTTATAAATAAAGATATTGGGGACCTACAGACACTAGATCCTACCCAGCTCGGCTTTGTTAAGGGCAGATCCTGCCTCTTAAACCTGGTCGATTTCTATGAAACAGTCACCAAGGCCATTGATAAGGGGAAGGTGGTCCACAGCCTACCTGGACCTCAGAAAACCTTTGATACAATACCCCACTCGGGCATTATAGATAAGCTCACCAGCTTAAATATAAACCCCTATGTCACTAGATGGGTTGCAAACTGGCTCAAGGACAGAGCATACATGGTTAGAATAGCTGGAGCCATGTCAGACTCCAAACCAGTTACAAGTGGCATCCCACAAGGCTCAGTCCTGGGACCTCTCTTGTTCGGTATATATTTCTCGGAGGTACAGGCCAACATGGAAGGACTGTGGCTGACCAAGTTCGCAGATGACTGCAAACTGGGCACCATAATAGACTCTCCAGCCGACACAAGCATCCTCCAAAAGGGCCTCATAGAAACAGACAACTGGTGCCAGAGCCATGGCCTCAAGCTAAATGCCAAAAAGTGTATAGTCATCCACTTTGGCAAAAACAAAGTGCCCACAAATTACCACATAGGTAGTAATCCAATAAGTACAGAAGAAGTAATTAGGGACCTGGGGACCCAAGTTGATAGCAATTATTTGACAACCACATGGCCAAAGTGGTTAGAAAAACATTTTATATAGCCCACCTAATCATGAAGGGATTCTGATCTAGATCAGGGGAGGTCATCGTGCCTCTTTACTCATCCCTCATCAGGCCCATAATTGAGTACAATGCCCCTTTTGGGATGTACTTTACCAGACACCTGCAGCAACTGGAAAGACCCCAAAAGTACCTCACCAAGAGGATCAAGGGGCTCAAACAGATGCCGTATGCTGCCCAGTTAAAGAAACTCCAGCTCTACTCAGTGGCATACCGCCTGCTCAGAGGCGATCTGTGCCTGACGTATAAAGCCATGTCCAACCCGGAATTAATGGACATGCTGCACCTCAGAAAATCCAAATCCCATCGAGCTACGCTCGAGGGACTTGAACCTCAGCACTGAAATAAATAGGACATGCTGGAGGGACAGATTCATAACCCAGAGGCTCTCTTCACTCTGGAATAAATTCCCAGTCCAGGTTAGGCAGAGTCCCTCATTGACTCTCTTCAAGAGGAATCTTGATGAGTGGATGGGAGATCGTAGGTTTACCCCGGGTATCACTTCTGTGTCACTGTTAGACAGAGGCACAGTATACTAACCTCGAAAAAGGGCATAGCAAAATTAATTTAAAATGTGTGGCGAAAGCCATACACACTCTGGCTAGGCTTATAAATGCCCTAGGGCAGATAGCCTAGTATGAACCTATGAACCTATGGTGTGCCCTTCCGTGATTGACATCTTTTGAGTGCATTGATTGCACTTCTTGAAACCAGACTGCCTATGTTCTTTAGGCTCTTTTTACTTTTCCTTCGACATATTCAAGGAACAAGCACAAACCACAAGAAGTAAAGAAAGCTATATGAAAAAATTGTTTTTTTAAATATATACTCTAAACTGAGACTTTAAACTGTTAACTATAATGTCCAAGAAAAACAGGAGCCTACTAACTACTAACACACACAAGAAGTTACTCCACGAGAACGTACACAAACTGTTGAAACAACACAAAAGGACGTAACCTCCCAAGCAGGCAAGCAGGCAAGGACAAAATCAAAATGTTAAGTCCTTTAAATAGTAAAAGGTAGATCCAAATTGATGTAAAAAGTAACGCTTTTATTCACAATAAAAGTCAGCGTTTTCGCCGTAGTACCACCACAGCTTCATCAGCATAGAACATCTTTTTTAAAAAAAACGCCAATTTTAAATAAGTGAATACAATGACGTAAATCTAAGTATCTTACATTTTAAAAAACCAGTACATCGAATGCACTGTGTTGTTTATGTTATTATTACTAACATTTAATATCAAAGTATCAAGAAAACTTTCCACAAATCAACAACCATATACTTATAACTAACCAAACCTCTTCAGAAACATAAATGTAAAGTGTTATAACTTGTATTATTGTTGTAAGTGATGACAATAAGTATACTACAATATATGTTTGGACCCTAACATATGCCTAGTGTGTATTTTAAATACTATCTAGTGTGCTTAGTATTTAATACTAAAAAAGAAGAAAAGTATTTGTGGAATGTCTAAAAGTCATAAAAAATTAACTAGTTTAAAAATATATGTTAACCCCAAATGTCATAATTCGCAAGAATGTTGCTGCTCGGAAATTCGTATAATTAACATACGATAAGGAACATCCTATTGAATTTTCTTCTTCTTTCTCAGGAAATTTCTCATTTTCAGCATGCTATTAATATTACAGCTTTCATTAAGTCCTGGGAAGCTAAACGAATTAAGGCTAATCTGCCATTCCAATTCACGGATTTCTAATAAAATATTAACCGGTCCTGCTCTTAAAGTGTGTGGTATAGTATCTATAGCTGTGAAGTTAACTGTGTCCTAAATGTTTCTCACAATGTTTAGCTAGGGCATTATCGCATTTGCTTGTTCTTATTGCATATAAATGTTAAGTATCTATCTTGAAATTTGCGGTCAGTTTTACCTCGTAATAGGCTTCACAGCAATTACATCTTGCTAAATACACTATAGACTTGGAAATACAATTCAAGTTACAGTTAATATAGTAGGTATGCCCACCAATCTGGAAAGTACTGCAATTGTTGACATGGTGACAGTATTTGCAAAACCCACACTGTTTACATCCCTTCATTTTACTACTATTATTGGAGTTATTGTTACTTTCTAAAATAGACTTCAGATTTCTTCCTCTTTTGTATATAAATTTAGGTCTTATGCCCAATTTTCTCAACAATTCCTCATTATTTGTTATATACTGCCAATTCTTCAACAAAATTGCTTGGATCTCAGAGGAGTCACTATTAAAAGCAGCAGTATATAACAAATAATGAGGAATTGTTGAGAAAATTGGGCATAAGACCTAAATTTATATACAAAAGAGGAAGAAATCTGAAGTCTATTTTAGAAAGTAACAATAACTCCAATAATAGTAGTAAAATGAAGGGATGTAAACAGTGTGGGTTTTGCAAATACTGTCACCATGTCAACAATTGCAGTACTTTCCAGATTGGTGGGCATACCTACTATATTAACTGTAACTTGAATTGTATTTCCAAGTCTATAGTGTATTTAGCAAGATGTAATTGCTGTGAAGCCTATTACGTAGGTAAAACTGACCGCAAATTTCAAGATAGGATATACGAACATTTATATGCAATAAGAACAAGCAAATGCGATAATGCCCTAGCTAAACATTGTGAGAAACATTTAGGACACAGTTTTAACTTCACAGCTATAGATACTATACCACACACTTTAAGAGCAGGACCGGTTAATATTTTATTAGAAATCCGTGAATTGGAATGGCAGATTAGCCTTAATTCGTTTAGCTTCCCAGGACTTAATGAAAGCTGTAATATTAATTGCATGCTGAAAATGAGAAATTTCCTGAGAAAGAAGAAGAAAATTCAATAGGATGTTCCTTATCGTATGTTAATTATACGAATTTCCCGTATAGCAACATTCTTGCGAATTATGACATTTGGGGTTAACATATATTTTTAAACTAGTTAATTTTTTATGACTTTTAGACATACTTTTCTTCTTTTTTAGTATTAAATACTAAGCACACTAGATAGTATTTAAAATACACACTAGGCATATGTTAGGGTCCAAACATATATTGCAGTATACTTATTGTCATCACTTACAACAATAATACAAGTTATAACAATTTACATTTATGTTTCTGAAGAGGTTTGGTTAGTTATAAGTATATGGTTGTTGATTTGTGGAAAGTTTTCTTGATACTTTGATATTAAATGTTAGTAATAATAACATAAACAACACAGTGCATTTCGATGTACTGGTTTTTTAAAATGTAAGATACTTAGATTTACGTCATTGTATTCACTTATTTAAAATTGGCGGTTTTTTTAAAAAAGATGTTCTATGCTGATGAAGCTGTGGTGGTACTACGGCGAAAACGCTGACTTTTATTGTGAATAAAAGCGTTACTTTTTACATCAATTTGGATCTACCTTTTACTATTTACAGGACTTAACATTTTGATTTTGTCCTTGCCTGCTTGGGAGGTTACGTCCTTTTGTGTTGTTTCAACACACAAGAAGTTGAAAGGCACACAGATTAATTTTTTTGCAGAAAGCTGTAAGAAAAAAAAATGCCAAAGGACAGATTTGACCATTAATTTAACACACTACATAAACTGCTCTAAAGAAACAGAAGCCTACCACACCAACAGTTCAATACACAACCTGTTAGAGGACGGATCTAACCACTACTTGACACACTAGAAACTATCACTAGATGAAACACAATCCAACAATGGAGATCCTCTAACTTAAATGGAATCTCCAAGGGAAGGAAGGCATGGGAATGGGAAGTGGCCCTCTAAGTTAACGGGATCTAACTTAAACGGGTATCTCTCAAAAACAAAGGGAAAACAATGCACGGAGGCTATAAGGGGTTTTATCTAAATCTATTGCACACTATAATACAGAAAACTGACCAAACCGTAGAAAAAACTGAAATAAAATCTACTCAGCCAACGAGCCAGTTAGAAGATATCCCTGTTGCTTCAGGGGCAAACGAGATCTGGGGATTTTACCAGATGCATCATGGGATAGGGGTTAGCCTCGAGCCAGTGGAAGCTCTCGAGCTTTTGTATTTGTCTGAGTCAGAGCCAATACTCGGTTCTGAACCCAACCAGCAAGAAGTACAGTGAGATAGGACAACATAACATTATCTGTTTTAGCTTTGTCACCAGTAGATAAGGCTTCCCCAAAGGCAGCTGGCAGAAGACCCTTCGAGATTAATTTATTACACCTCTCAATTAATGCGCTGTGACTAAATGCATGACAGATACTACAGTCTTCTTGGAAATGGAGAGGGCCAAGACAGTAAACACACAGAGCATGAAAGTCAGAGGAGGGAATTTTATAGCCACACTTCTGGCATTTTGGAAACCAGAAGGAGCCTTACCCTTGTTAGCCATGGTAATGGAGAATGAGAAAGAGAAAGGGGAAATGTAACTTTTTTTTAATAAGATTATTTATTTACAATTATATAAAAGGAGTGCACAAAACATGGACAGACAGGGGAAAAGCAAAGTAGAAGAAAGGTGTGACGCCTGTGCCCTGGCCCAACAATCAAGGAGCCTCAATCCTCACCACTAATACCAGTGAGGGGCATATTATATAGGAGAAAGGATAATAAATACACATGGTAAAGTGCAATTTCCCTTAAGAGCACACAGAGATCACAGTCAGTCTGGGGCTGGTCGCTCCCTTGCTCTCCAGGTCCCCAATAAGACTCCCCACTGGCACAGCTATAGGGTCCAGATCTCAGCCAGTTAGGCAAGCTAAAATCTCCAGCACCTTCTCTGTCCAACCAGTGCTTCATGTCCCTGCCCAAATAGCTGACACACACACACTTTGAGATAAGGGTTTATACAACCACACAGACACTTCTGGGGAAGGCTGGCACAGGTTCTCCAGCTGTGCCCCTTTTACCCAGACTATACGGTAGAAATCACTGCCACCACCCATCTAATATATATCAGCTATTCAAAGGCCCTTAAAAGGGTGTCGAATTATTACTGTGCAATATTATTATCCAATTGCTAGTATAACTAAACAGTCGAGGCTTATTAGAGTGACTTGGTACAGGATCCTTATATACATGCAATGTACTCTTAGAGCTTAACTTGTCTCTACACAAAACAGCCACAGTTGAAAGGTTTTAAAATATTTAATAATAAATAATAAAACACAAGACAATACTTCTTACTACACAGTGCTAGTCAAGAGTTCAGAGATCAGAGAGAAATACTTAAAATAATTCAGTATACACTTCTGACATCACAAAAAAACACTTAGTCTAATCTTCCTAGGTTCTAGCTATTTCTAAGAAAAAACACAAATCTAAGATAAACTTACATATAGAACACAGGCAGTGATGGTCAGTTGGATGGTCAAGACAAAAATGCTTAATGCCCTCTGATTCTCTCTGTTTTTAAAATCACATTCCTGGTTCCCATTACATCATTCTTCACACTTCCCTGGGTTTGCATGTTTAAATCTAGCAATTAAACTCTTGGTTAAAACAATAGAAAAAATGTTTCATCTAGACAGGCTGAAGCAGACTTTAGATCAAAGGGTCACAACATGTTTTATATGGTCAGCAGAGAGCACTGTTGTTTCATTTTTTTTTCAGTTCCACATCTAACAGCAGTTTTCTTTTCCATTTAAGACACGCTGTGTCTTACATTAATATTTACAAATGACAGAATTATCTATAAAATTCTATCTGGCTAGGCTGGCAGCCTTCACAAAAGGCAGAGAGGGGAAAAACTATCAATGGTGATAGTCAGAAAGTACACAAAAGTGTACATATGGGGTAGAGGGATAGAAAAGTATCAACAATGATACAGAGAATACCCAAGGGGTAGAGAAATGGAAAAAAAAATCTAAGAAAAAAGTAAGAAATATAGCCAAAAAATTACCTAAATGGAAGAAACTCAAGAGTCTCAGCTAAATGCAACTTTTTCAGAAAGCAGCAAATGAGATCTGAGGTAACTGAGAGAGGATTCTGGGTAGAGCTGAAGCTCAAGAGCTTTTGGCTGGCACGAGCTGTAGTAACAGCAGAGTCGGTTCCGATATCGGAATCAAACCCATCTGTCAATGATGAAATGAAGACAGATAACATCAGATCAATCTGTTGCCAAAGGGAAAGACTGAGAACCTTTCTGAGGGACAGAGTTATAGATTTAAGGACAGAAGGGGAGTTATGCTGGCATAGTTATTCTGAAGGCATTGTCTGTACCTTTTTTTTAACTGTATCCCCATTTTTTTACTGTTCTCCTCCTGCTATCCCTTTTCCTTGTTCTCTGTTTGCCAGAATATAGCAGGGATTGTTTATTTGTATTTTTAAAAAGCACATGGGTTGTAAGATTCATAATGTGGGGTTTAAAAAATTTAGTAACTCTGTGAGTTACTTTCTTCTGTCATCAATTTTTTGAGAACCCAAGAAGTAGCAGAACTTTCTTGTTCAAAGTAGAGTTTGAAATCTCAGACTTTACCTCACTGGAAAATATTTGAGGTACGCAGACATATCTTCTCAAAACAAGAGCAGTAGTAGTGACTTTAGATATAGGATCTGCACAATCACACAATCACAGACACCCTTCAAACCATGTTGAGATATCTGACTCAGGATAGAAATTAAGAAGCTATGTACCTACCATAACGTTCCATGTTAGTTGTCTTCTTCTCGCCTTCTTTCTTGCTGGATGGGTTTGGAGCCGATCCTCGGCTCCGACTCGGCCAATACCAAAGCTCGAGAGCTAATTCCACCAGCTCGAGGCTCCCCTATATCCCACAATGCTAGGCGGTAACTACTCAGATCTCGTTTGATAGCTAGACCAAGCAATTCTAGTCTCCATAGTATGGAGAAAGGTAACCCACCTCTATATAAACCTGAGTGTAAGCTATCCCAGACCTAACAAAAGGGGGAATAGAGGTGGTAGAATGTGTGGGAATGAAAACTTCCAGAGGAAGACCACAAAATGAATTCCTATCGGTCTGTCCAGGCTTGGGGGAAGGAGGGTGGGATGCAAGAAAGAAGGCAAGAAGAAGACAACTAACATGGAACGTTATGGTAGGTACATAACTTCTTAATGTTAAGTTGTCTATCTCGCCTTCATTCTTGCTGGATGGGACCGCGTCCCTAGCACCTTATCCCGGGTGGCCTACTGGAACAGACTCTTGAGAACAGTGGAACCAAAGTTGGCACGGTTTCTGGAGGCCATGTCCAATTTGTAATGTAAAATGAAGGTATGAGGAGATGCCCAAGTGGCTGCTGCACAAATGGAATCTATTGGAAGCCTATCCTGAAAAGCTACGGATGTAGCTAATGCCCTAGTTGAATGAGCTCTAGGTCTTGAAGGTAGTTTTTGATGTCTGATTCATAGATGAAGGTAATTGTAGAGGTGAGCCATCTTGAAAGGGATACTTTAGTAACTGTAAGGCCCAATTTCCCTTCCGCATACGATAGAAAAAGCTGATCAGATTTTCTGAATCGTTTAGTCCTGTCTAAATAATATCTAAGTTGGCGGTGAACATCCAGAAAATGTAGCTTTTGTTCTGACCTGTTGGAATAGTTAGGGAAAAAGACGGGGAGATCAATCATCTGGTTTAGGTTTGTTTGAGAGGAAACCTTAGGTAAAAAGGATGGATTAGTACGGAAGGATACCCTATCTTTGTGAAACACTAAGTAAGGAAGACGACTGCACAGAGCATGGAGTTCAGATACCCTTTTCGCTGAAGTTATGGCTACCAGAAAAAGTGTCTTCCATGAAAGCAACTTCAGAGAGCATGAAGCCGCTGGTTCAAAAGGGGGAAGGATTAAGGATGCCAGAACCAAGTTCAAGTCCCATTGAGGCGAGGGATCTTTGATTGGAGGTTTGAGAAAAAAAAAAACGCCCCTTAAAAAGGCTTTGCAGAGCTTGTGAGCCATGATGCTAGACTCCGAGACACCTACATGATAATTAGATATAGCAGCCAGTTGAACTCTAATGGTAGATGAAGAAGAGCCTAAATGAAAGAGTTCTGCTAGAAAGTCTAGGATAGACTGGATAGGTGCAGTGAAGGGATCTATATTTTTTGATGTTGCCCAAAAGGAGAAGCGTTTCCATTTGCTATTATAAATCTTCCGGGTAGAAGATTTATGAGAGGCTATCAAGATATCTTGGACCGAGCAAGATATTAAGGGAAGCCTGGCTAAGGTCAGAATCGGAGAAACCACTCTGTGAGGTTGAGAGAATGAAGAGATTGGTGCAGCTGGCCTGACTGGTGGGTCAACAGATCTGGCACTGGGTCCAGATGCCAAGGCTGCTCCAAAAGGTAACGATGAAGGAACGGAAACCATATCTGTCGAGGCCAGTAAGGGGAAATGAGGATCATTGTCACTCTCAAGGCGATGGCTTTCTGAATTAGTTGAGTTATCAGTGGAAAAGGGGGAAAGGCATACAGAAGACCCCGGGGCCAATCGTGGACTATTGCGTCTCTGGTGGGGTGGCCTGGTAATGGGAAGAGAGTGAAGAAGTTGTGACACTTGCTGTTTTGGGGAGTAGTGAAAAGATCGCAGCAAGGCTGGCCCCATCTTTGGAACACTTCTTCCAGCACTGATTTCTTCAGAGACCACTCGTGGGGCATGAGAATTGCCCTGCTCAACTTGTCTGCAATCACGTTGGACTTCCCGGGAATGTGCGTTGCTACCAGAAAACGCTGAGAAGAGATCGCCCATTGCCAAAGTCTGAGTGCCTCTCAACATAAGGGGTATGATCTGGTTCCGCCCTGTTTGTTGATGTACCACACTACGGACATGTTGTCCATCTGAATTGCAATAGTCCCTGTGGGAAGAGAGTCTTGAAGGGCTTGCAACGCTAAAAGCACTGCTCTCATCTCTAAGACATTTATGTGCAAGTGGCACTCGAAAGGTTGCCATGTGCCCTGGACTGTCCTGCCCTGATAATGCCCCCCCCCACCCGATCAGGGAGGCGTCTGTTGTCACCGTGGCGACTGAGGGGGGGATGAGTGAAGGGTCTTCCTTGGAGAACCTGAGGTGATGTGATCCACCAAGACAGTTGATTCTTGCATGATTGAGTTATCAATATGGTGTGGGACATCGGGAGCTGTTGGAAGGACCATTGAGTAAACAGCATCCATTGGAGGATCCTCATGTGGAAGTGAGCTAAGGGGAGAAGGGGGATAGCTGCTGCCATGAGTCCTAATACCTTCAAAACTAGTCTGGCTTTGACTTTGCTGCATTGTAAGAGAAGGTAAACCTGCTTGCGGATGTCTGACACTCTTTGCTCTGTAAGTCTGGCTGAAAGATTGAGTGTGTCTAAGGTGGCGCCTATAAAGGTAATAGATTGACAAGGTGACAAGGCAGATTTTTCGAAATTTATTGAAATGCCTAGAGCTTGGCAAGTTTGGATAGTGAAGTCTCTGGATAGAAGTAGTTAATGTCTGGTGGTGGCAGTAAGGAGCCAGTCGTCTAAATATAGAAACACCTGGAATCCTTGACGTCTCAAGTGAGCCACGACCACTGCCATGCATTTGGTAAACACTCGGGGGGCTGTAGTGAGACCAAAGGGCAGGGCTCTGAACTGGTAGTGACTGGCTCCCAGCCTGAAGCGGAGAAATCTCCTGGAACGTCTGTTCATCTTGATATGGTAGTACGCGTCCTGAAGATCTATCGAGCACATCCAATTGTCCTGACCCAAGAAGGGTAGAATGGACTGTAGCGTGACCATCCGAATTTTGTTTTCTGACATACTTGTTTAAGTTGCTGAGATCCAGTATGGGTCTCCAGTCCCCTGTTTTTGGTACCAAAAAGAATTTGGAGTAGATTCTGGATCCTTGTTGGTCTGCTGGGACTGATTGGATAGCTCTTTTTGATAGCAGCTTTGAAATTTCTAGTGCTGCTTGTTCCCTTAGACTGAGTGGAACGTTTGGAAGGGATCCTTTGGGTTGGGATGGAATGTGAATAAAGGGAATTTTGTAACCCTCGGATATGATCGACTGTACCCATTTGTCTTGTGTAAGGGAAAGCCAGGCTTTTGGGTACAGGGATAATCTTCCCCCGACTGCCTCCGAAGTTGGACAGCCAGGCAGCTCCTCAGGGATGCTGAAAGGGTTTATCAGAGAAAATTTCTCTGCTACCCTGGTTTTGCGGACCTCCTCTGCCTCTAGGGCGGTGCCTATTGTTATTCCCCCCTCTGCCTCTAGAGGGGAATCGACCTTGTGCGTCAGATGAGACTCCCTGGGTTTGTTTGCGGAACCACATTTTCCCTCCCTTCTGACATTTGGGATAAGGCCTAGAAGGGGTAGAAAAACGGACTCCCACGGCAGAGAGAGTCTTACCTTCCACCTCGCACCTAGTCAATGTATCCTTCACCTGAGGACCAAACAATGATGATCCATCAAAGGGGGAATTGGTGAAGGACGCCTTGAAAGGGTAAGCAAAGTTGCACAGCCGCATCCAGGCGTGACGTCGTAAGGCAATGCCTGTGCCTGCAGCTCTACTCGCCCCATCCGCAGCATATGAGATAAGTCGCATGGAGGAGTCAACAATGGAGTTCAGGGTTGCCAACTGGGAGTTCATTTTGTCTTGGAACCCCTCAGCTGTTGGATCCTTTATCGCTTCACCCATATCCTTGAGTAAATCTCTCTGGAGACGAGTGAAGTGACATAAGTAGTTCAGCGACCGCATCGAAAAGGTCGCTGATGAGAACATCCACTTACCGTACCTGTCCATGGTCCTACATTCCTTATTAGGAGGATGGACAGGTACCGAAGGATCGGATAACTCCTTCTTAGTGGCCGCGGCCACCACCATGGCATCGACGGGGACACCTTTAGATAAAAAGTCTTTATCTTTAGGGGCAGTAATAAACTTTGACGGCCTCCTCGGGGTGGGTTCCACTGAATCAGGGGCCGTCCAGGCCTTCCTTGCCACCACTTCCATAAGGGGTCAAAGGGAGGGACACCCAGGAGGTGGAAGGGCGAGCCGAACGCCTCAAGGTACACTGACTCATCCTCTGAAGGGTTAAGGGCTGGCCAGTTCCCCCTCTGTTTCAGGATCTCAAGGATGTCAGCAAAGGAGACATCCTCAGAGGGGGATCGAGGGGAACCTTCAGATTCCTCTAAGTCAGTGTCAGAGGTGATAGACTCAGGGGAGTCACTGTGCTTCCTCTTGCACTGCCTCTTCCTAGGGGGTTCTCCTACCGGGTCAGGAGAGGCCTCGGAAGAGGAGGAAATTCCCAATGGGGAAACTTGAGGAGTTGGCTCTCTGCGGTCTGATGCAAGGGTGGTGGGTAGAAATCACCGCAGGCACTGAAGATGGAGGGGCTGATGGAGCCGACTGTGGGACAGACACTGGTTCTAACACGCTCCGCATGACCTCGAAGGCACCCCTATCGGGCAAGGCTGGAGGTCCCCGCTCCGAAGAGACAAGGACCCCCCCGGCACCGACAGGGATGGCTCCAAGGCCGATGTTGGAGCCGAACTCACCAGCGCCGAAGCCCCGAGAGGGAGAGCGGTGTCGGACAAGGGTCCGATGCCACTCGCCCCCTCGGAGCCAACGAGGGAAGCTCGGCGCCGAGATCCCTCCAAACAGGAGATCGCAGCAGACGACGGAGCCGAAAAGTAAGGTATCGGTTCCGACCCGCCAACAGTCATGGCTCCGATGAGCCCCGGCTCCGAGCTCAAAGGAGTCGGAGGAGGAACACATTGAGGGACGGAAATAGCCGCTGACTGTTGAGTCGGGCTATGCAGCATTTGGGCCAGTGCCTCGGACTTGAGAAGTCTACTCACTACCCTTTGTAAATCATGGTCAGATAGCCTGGAAGACTGTGAGGAATGCGATCTATGGCTCTGTTCCGAAAGAAGAGGGGATCCCAGTGCCAAGTGAACGGTGCCAATGGAGGGGGACCTAGACCTCTTCCTCGAAGGTGGCTCAGATAAGAATATCGGAGCCAACTGAGTCTTATCAGCCTCGGCTCCGGCTGGAGCCGAGGTAACGGTATGAGGCTTAGAAAGATCGGCTCCAGCCGGAGCCGATGTCGAAGCAGTTTTGATGCTTCCAGAGGACGGCTCTGAAGCCGGAGCCGACTGTCTGGAAGTCTTAGAAGGCTTCCCTGACACAGACTGGGTCGGGGGGCCTTCAGGGTTTAACAAGCCACGCAAAATCAATTTACTTTTGCGTTCCTGCAGGACTCTAGGGCTGAAACCATGGCACACAGCACATGAGTCCTGCAGGTGCAAAGGTCCCAGGCAATACACACAAGAAGTGTGACCGTCTGTCAGAGACATTTTCTGACAGCACGAGTCACACTTCTTGAAGCCTGAGACCTTAGAGTCCTTAGACATACTAAAGGCCTAAGTAAGAAACACTCACACACACACACACACACACACACACACACACACACACACACACACACACACACAGGGCTTTAAGAAAAAAATATTAATTTCCAGTCACACTAAAGGACTAGGAGAAGGAGGGGAAGGGGCCTAAGGCCTAAAGTTAAAGGGGAATAAAGGAAGGGATTATGGGCAAAAGAGGGTCGATCTAATGTAATAGAGAATTAAAACTAAAGGTTATATTAAGGGAAATAATAGGGGTCTAAAGATTTGAGTAAATAGAAAAAATTCTTCACTAACCTGCCAGAGCTGGTAGAAAAGCACCTTGTCAGCTAAGCGGTAAACGAGATCTGAGTAGTTACCACCTAGCATTGTGGGATATAAGGGAGCCTCGAGCCGGTGGAATTAGCTCTCGAGCTTTGGTATTGGCCGTGTCGGAGCCAAGGATCGGCTCCGAACCCATCCAGCAAGAATGAAGGCGAGATAGACAACTTAAAATTGTAGGGTTTAGACAGGACCTACCTTCAGAAGGAAGTGCAACAGAATAATATCACAAGCTGTCAACACCTGACAGAATAAACTGGAAGGAGGAAACTTCGTATGAAATCTGACTAATACCTTATCTTCTTGTCCAAAGGAGTAAGGCTGGTATTTATATGGGTTCTGCCTTTTTTGCGGACTGAAGGCTGGGGGTTAGGGTTACTGCCTTTAACACATTCTACAAGGCATAATAGGAGGAACAGGTGTAGTGTGAGGTAAATCCACTTGTAGCATATCATAAAATCTCCTCAGTTTAGGTGGAACATTCGCTTGTTCCCACATCATTCATCCTGGAACTAGTCACAGAAAAAGCAAACTCCTCTAATGTAGTTGGAGAGGACACACTTTCACCTGAATCAGAGTCTTGGGCTTGTAAAAAAAGAAAAATCATGTCTCTTCTACGTCAGAATACTTTGACATCTTTTCCTCAGGAATATATTAGTGAAGTTAGACTCGTGGTATGAATTTCTGCTCTCCATAGCAGAAAGCCTACAATAAACTCATGGCTAAGGTAAGAAAAGTACAGTTGTGAGTCCTACTTATGTGTAACAGTATGTATGTGTACGTCTTTCGGCTTTTCCCGGTTAGGGGTCGCGACAGTGGAACTCCAGTCTGCTAATGATTGGCAGTTGATTTTTACATACCGAGTTGCCAGCCCTGACGTACAACCTTCAACGAAGGCATGCCCATTCACGCATGTCTCCACGCAGAAGACGCTCTAACTGAGAATCGAACCGAACAGCATCTTACTGTGAAACGACAACGCTACCGCAGCACCACCACCGCGGACCTACTTTGTTCTAATTTCTCACTGTCTCAGTTGCATTTTGAGTTATCTGCCACTGTAACCCAGTACTGGCCAGCTTCCAAAAACTCAGACTCCCCTCCTTCTCTTTCTGTGACAGCTGATTGGCTGAGCATATTTAGAGAGGGAAGTCTTCAGCTGTGACAAGAAGTGAGTGATCAGGTTTTTTTCACTTCCACAAAGAAGGACAGGAAAGTAAACCTGAAGCCAGAATCATCTATCAAGAGTAAATTCAGTCAGAGAATTCCTTACAACATGCAGAATTTGACATATTTCTTTCCTTGAGACTGCAAGCTGAAATGTACACAGTCTGCTTTTTGCTGGAATAAATTATCTTAAATTACTAAATTAAATAACTAAAAATAGCTACTGTAGAAGAGGTATTCTCTATTTGACCTGACTCTAAACTTGGAAGACTAACATGAGGTACTGTCTTATTTTCATATCAAATAATATTGAAGTATCAGAGAAAGATAAGTCGATTTTGACAAACATTTCTGGAGTACTAATGTACAGTCTAACGAGAACACAGGGACATAGGAACACTACCAGGCAAAAATGATTATAGGAAACATAAGACGCACAGCCACATACACCTTTAAGTATACACACTTAACAATTTTTCCACCCTTTACAACCACTTAATAGTGCTCACTTCGCAAACAGAAAGTTAGAGAAACACCAAGAGGCAATCGTTCAAAAACTCGAATCCTGAAGCAGCAAGGTGTCAAAGGAAGCCTGACCACTGGAATTACAGGTCAAACAATAATGCTTAAAGGCTATATAAATCAATGACCATATGCTCATGGCACAAATATTTACAAAGAAAACAGTTTTAAAGAAGTAGAAGGCACATTGCTGTTGGACTGGCCTGTAACAGCAGCATTTTACTGCTCAATTATCCATCAAATGGCAAAGATAATGCAATTAACAATCCACTTGGCAAGGGTTTGCTTAGACACTGCAGGTTTCTCTCTGTCTGGAGTGAAGGAGATGAACAGCTAGTCTGTGTTCCTGAACTCATGCATCCACTTTACATTAAACCTGAGCTGGCAGGACGTCCTGAGTTGTGTCCAACATGATTGCTGCCTGACTCTGAGTCCCAGATTGACTCTAATGGAATCTACAAAATATTTGAAAAATCCAAAAGTAAGGGAACAACTACAGAATAAGGAAAATAGTGGAATGGAACAATTTACAAAACAAAACTACTCAGCTTATGTTGAGAAGATCTGCAAAATCATGGAAATGGTGGTGTTGGATGCAAAATATCTAAAGGAAGCCATAGATAAGCCACAGTTCTCACTAAGCTCCACAGAGGATGAGAACAATGAGCATAAATTATGGATAGCCAGACTAGAAGAACAGCTGGCCCATGGGAAAAATGAGTTTCATGGAGCAATAAATGGCCAGAATGATGGCTCTACTGGATGCAAAGACAGATTCAGAAGGGGAGTACCAAGCTCCTGGAAATCAGTGGAAACACTGGAGACAAAAAACTTCTTAATACAATCATAGTGCAACCTCTCAACCATCTACAATCTCTGAAGTAGTCTAAAGACAGAGTCCACAGGATAGGGAAAACAGCAAAGGCAGAGAAGTACCTCACTGTGTGATGCATCACCCACCCTACTATGCCAATAAGGAATGGCTTCTGAGTGCAACAAAAGACAGAAAATACTTGACCCAGATGGCAACCAAATTAAAAGGATGCCTGGCTCATTCTCTAAAGCTTCTAGCACAGCAGAAGACTGTTGATGCACAGAAGGCTGAAAGCAAATAGACAAATATCATCATTAAATTTATACAGAAGTGGCACGTCTACTCTTCAGACTACTATACCGTGCTTAACACTTTAATTGATTTTTCTCTATTACTAAATTCTTTAAACTTTGCCACTTTCCTCCTTTTATCTCCCACATTCTTTTACCTATTTCCTCAATCCCCTCCCAAAAATTTATTTCTCATACTTGACCATTCTCTCTGTCCCAAACTACTGTTTAATTTAAATTTACATTTACTCATTCCTACCTCTAATCCCTTACACAATTTAGTTTTATCTCTAGGTATTCACTTCCTTTGCTATGCTTTTTACAAAAAAAAAATATTATTTTAGCAAGCTATATATGACATGCACCAATAGGTTATCTCCTAATTATCTACAGACAATCCTCTCCTCCTACCACCCAACACTACAACCTGCGAGAGATGCACTTACATAGCCAAACTGGAAGCAAAGCTCTCTCCGGTCAAGACTGTGCTAGACAGTCAAGAGGAGAAGGCTAACACCTGCAATACACCTCTAGCAACTCATAGCCCTTCAAAACCCACACCATCAACACCCACACATAGCAACACTAAACCCACATATGTGGGGGCCCTTAACATTAACCTGCCCAAGCAACAAGGACCTCCAAAGTAGAAATGCAAACAAACACCAGTCACAACCAAAGTGACACATAGCTCACAACACCAGTGTGCCAACAAAAAACAGCCCCTAAGGCAAGACAATGTACCCAACACTTTAGTCATAGGTGACTCTATAGTCAGGCACACTGATGTCCCACTCACCAGGCTGAACAAGGAGAAAATTACAGTCAGCTGCCTGTCGGGTGTCAGGATCCGCCACATAATGCATGCACTCAAGTCACTTCACAAGTAGAAATACGACTCTGTCATTGTCCATGCTGGAGTGAATGACTTGAGATGTACCTCCCTGAACTACATGAAAAGAGACATGGAAGAGCTCTTGGATCATGTGACTCAGGCAGATATGACCCTAGCCCTGAGTAGCATCCTGCCTTTGCCCAGAAGGATACCACAGTATAAGGACAAAATGATTGACTTCAACAATTGGCTAAGCTTCTGGTGTCATTCAAAGGGGATCCAGTATTTGTCTGCTTGGGAAGACATGATCGACAAATCACGATGCTTTGCCAGAGATGATCTGCACCTGTCACCCCTGGGATTCAGGTTAATGGCTAAAGCTCTTGCTATAGTGCCTTTTTTAGGCAAGGTTCAAAGGATAAAACCACCACAGTAACAGATACAAGCATGCAAAATCTGAAGGTAATGCTACTCAATGCTAGAAGTCTAAACCTCAAAATGCACTCTCTCGAGGCACTCCTGAAAATGGAGGACATTGATATCTGTGCAGTGACTGAGACCTGGTTCAAGGCTCCAGAGAGCACCCCTGCAATACCAGGCTACAATTCTTACCACACTTTTCGGCCACAAAACCAAGACCGAAACACTAAAGGTGGAGGTCTGTCCATATTCACCACGGATATTCACACCTCCAGGCTAGTTACCCAACACAATACATCTGAAATTCTCCAGGTGCAACTAGCACTAGGTAAGACTGCAATCCAAATTGTAGCTTGTTACAGATCCCCCACCATACCCCAAGATTCTCACTACACCTTCCTAAACATACTGGAAAACATTAAGATACAACCAAACACCCTAATACTGGGTGATTTCAGCTACCCTGCCATTAATTGGGAAAACTACTTGGGTACCAACTCCTTTTCCCAACGGTTCTTGGAATTCATAAATTCCAACGCCCTGGATCAACTAATCCATTGCCCCACCAGGGTCTCCAATATCCTAGACCTGGTCATTACCAACATGGGAGATAGATGCTCCACACCAGTGGTCACCCCCTCATTGGTCAGGTCTGACCATAAGCAAATCACCCTTGACATCCACATCCCACCCCCACCCCCAGTAAGGAAACCTCCTTAAAAAACTTCTCCAAAGCAAACTTCATGCTACTGAAGTCAGAAGTGACAAACTTCACAACACCCACGCAGACGGGATCTGGAAGTTCGACTGCAGAATCCTACACTAAGGCACTGTACGAGCACATCCACTCGTGCATGAATCGTGTCATCCCAAATAGAACCAAGATGCTCTTCTCCGAAAAAAAAAGCCAATCTGGTGGTCTCCTGCTTTAAACAAACTATACAACAGAAGGAAAAAAATGTTGCAGAAAAGAGGAAAATCCCAGGATGCAAAAAAATCCCTCGCCAGCCTCAGTAAGAAGCTGAGATCTCTCATAAAATCCTCAAAAGCTAGTTACGAAAATAAAACTGCCAAAGATTCCAAAGACAACCACAAAGCATTCTATAGTTATGTCAAGAATCTAAATGGCGATGCTCAGATCTGCTCTGAGCTACAACAGAATGGCATTAAATATACTGATCCCAAGGATATTGCCAATATCCTGGCAGATCAATTTAGTGCCAACTTCACCCCTCCCCACTCCCTAAAAGGCCCATCTCAATACCAAAAGATTGGCAAATTCTGGTAATCACAGCCACACAGGTAGAAACAGCACTCTCCAAAGCTAAGAATATAGCATTCATGGGACCAGATGACATCCCAGGCTGTGTACTACATGGACTACAAAATGAACTGGCACCCCACCTAAGTGTCATGTTTAATCATAGCCTCACCTCAGGCTTAGTGCCCACTGAGTGGTGCACAGCTACAGTTATCCCGCTCCACAAGGGAGGATCCGCCTTGGATCCCAGGAACTACTGTCCCATCAGTCTGACAAGCCTGATCTGCAAGGGCATGGAACGCATTATCATGGAACTTATAAACAAAGACATTGGCAACCTTCAAACACTGGACCCCACCCAGTTTGGGTTTGTGAAGGGCCGATCTTGTCTCCTGAATCTGATTGACTTCTTCGAATCGGTCTCCAGAGCTGTGGATGAGGGTAAGGTGGTCCACATAGCCTATCTGGACCTCGCCAAGGCCTTTGACACCATTCCCCACTCTGGAATCATAGATAAACTTACTAAGCTGGGCATAAATCCCTATGTCACTCGATGGGTTGCCAACTGGCTCACTGACAGAACCCAGACTGTAAAAGTAGCCGACTCCAAATCCAGCTCCAGACAAGTGACAAATGGAGTACCTCAGGGTTCAGTCCTGGGACCACTCTTGTTTGGCATCGACTTCTCTGAAGTACAGGCCAACACTAAAGGACTCTGGCTAACAAAGTTTGCAGATGACTGCAAACTGGGAGCCATTATTGAATCTCCAAATGATGTGGATATTCTACCAAAGGGCCTTACAGAAACAGATGCCTTGTGCCAGAGCCATGGGCTCAAGCTTAATGCCAAGAAATGTATAGTTACCCCCTTTGGAAAAAAACATGTACCAATGAACTACCACACAGGTGGCAGGACACTAAAAAATCGAAAGCGTGATGAGAGACTTGGGGACACTTTCGATAACCACATCGCCACAACAGTCAGGAAATCCTTCTATGTGGCACACCTCATCACTAAGGGCTTTTCATCCAGAAAAAAGGAGGTCATTGTCCCACTGTACTCATCCCTCATTAGACCCATTATACAGTATAATGCCCCATTTGGTATGTACCTCACAAGACATCTGCAACAGCTGGAAAGGCCACAGAAATTCCTCACTAAAAGAATTACAGGCCTAAGAAATCCCAATCCCTCAGAGCCACACGCTCCAGGGATTTAAACCTTATCATCACAATGAACAAAGCATGCTGGAGGGATAGGTTCCTGTCCCAGAGACTCCCCATACTCTGGAATAGATTGCCCATACATGTCAAGCAGAGCGCCTCATTGGCCCTCTTCAAAAAGAACCTTGATGATGATTGGATGGGAGATAGGAAATTCACCCCGGGGATCATGTCAGTCGCCCTGCTAGACAGGGGTCCAGAGAAGTAAATATTGTGGGAAAAAATTTCCAAGGAATTTTTATGGCTAGGCTTGCATAGGCCTTAGGGCCGATAGCCTAGTACCAACCTATGAACCTATGAACCTATAAGATAAATTTGTTATTGCAGTTCAGACTGTATTAACTTTAATTAGTATATATTGTTTTTGTCATACTATATAGAAATGTCTTATTACTATTTAGCACTGTCCATCTTGAAAGTACTATTATATCACTTTCATTATTCCTGTGCATAGGACAATGTTGTCATTTAACAAGACATTAAATAAGAAATGCATTTTTCATGTATTTATTCTTTTGTGATATCATATGTTTGCCTATGGCCAGATCATGGCTTAAAAGGGTCTTCAGACAAGTCCACCTACTAGTTAACAAATTCAAACAAACAAATAAATCAATCAAAAAACAAAAAACAAAAAAACAGCACTTTCTTGGATGGCTCGGACAAAGTTTAGAGTTTTCTCAGGCTAAACTTTTTTTTTTTTTTACTTTCAACTGTTTCTGCACAATAAGCATCAATGGACCTGATGGTATCCCGGGTGTTTGTTACTGAACTCAAGAGGAGCTGCTAAACAAAAAAATGCTAACCTTAACCTAGTCTACTTCGATATGTACCTGAACACTGGCGACAGCAACAGTGGTCCCACTCCAATGCTATCTTTTAACATGTCTTTTTGACTATTCTTCAGCCATAGGAGATTTTTTTTTATATAAAATATTGACTGATACCTCTTGGACAAATCTATTCTATATTTGTATTGCTTTTATACTATGTACTAAGTGTGAATTTTTCTTTAAATGTACAACTTATGTTAGTATTTTTAACCTATAATTACAGTCCCCTATATTTGCTTTATTTTACCATAATTGTGATTTCATATGTCTGTATTTTAAACATGCTATGGATTGAATGTAACTTGGGGTCCCCCCCAGGCCTCTGCTGAAAATAGGTTAACCACCCAGTTGAATATCCCAGTAAACAAATATAAAATAAAATAAATAAAATATACTGTACAAGAAGAAGGCCAGTAGGGATATTGATTCACTAAACTGGAAGCTGTCAGGTGGATCTGCAGAAGAGAATGGCAGTAAAGCCAGTGAAAAATTGTCAGTTACTGAAATGAGAAATTCTTTGATGGGTCACAAATTAAGTCTGAGTAATTTTATAAAGTCTATCTACCTTTTCAGGAACTGAAATTTTACTGTCAGGATTATTTCAGGCAGAATCCAGAATCATCTTCCAAAGCTGGCAAAATAGGAGGAATAGGTATAGAATATGGCATGTCCCCTTGCAACAAACCATAGTATCTCCTTAAGGAGGGGAAACATCAGTTTGCTCCCAGAAAAATACATTATTCTCCCTGGACACAGTCTCAGAAAAAGAAAACCTCTCCATAAGAGAAACTGAGGAAACACTCTCCCCAGGATCAGAGAAAAATATCCTCAGTCAGATTTCTTATTCTGTGGAGAAAGGATATGAGAAACACATACTAAGTCTAACCAATGTCTACTTGAGACAGAATCAGAATTTGAGAAAGAGGAAAATCTTTTTCTTTTTCATTGTAAAGAAGACTCAAAATGTAAAGACTGAAAGACTTTAAATAAACCTTTAACAAATTAGAGGCTATCCTTCTTGTCAGCCCTAAGTGATACATGCTTCCTTTTGCTGAGATACTGTCCAGAAAAAAAACTCCCTGAAGAATGGTCTTTTTCCTGGGATACAGGCTCATCATTCATAAAGGGCCTATATCCACTACTTGGGGACCTGACTGAGAAGAGTGACCAGAAGTATAGTCCTTTGTTGGGGTTCCAAGCTCCTCAGAGTGGCTTTGTGAAAGAACAAGGCCTGCTCCCTCCTCTGATGTCAACAAAAGTGGTTCTCCCTTGCCCAAAAAGGACAACTTAGCCACAGAGGACATGCCTGCCTCTCATCCTTTACTGGCTTCCTGAGGAACAACACCAGAAGGACCAAGAGAAATTGATGAGCAGACTTAGGCACCTGAAATGTCTACAGCAGAGTCACTATTCAGCAGCTGAAGTGAAGAGTAGGCTGGCTTGATGACCGAAGCCTCTAGTACAATTTTTTTCTTCTTGCAGATTGGGAACATCAGAACCATGGATCTAGGTTCATGTTTCTACCAAGAAGTGTTTGACAAGTGGATAATGGAGCCTTGATGTCAGTCCTACCTTCTGACTAAAATGTTAAATTTTGAAGTAAAATATTTTAGTGACAACTAGCCCTAGCACCTAGCAATATATTTTGACAGAAAAGGTAAAAATGAATAAAATGGAATATTGTCCACAATTGTGTATTTATATGCCAAGCCCTGAAAAGCCACTAGCCAACTGTCAATGATTCAAAGCTTGCAAGGAAGAGTGCATCTTTAATAGCAAGGAAGTTCTGAAAGTTTGGTGCCCTAACCACTAACTTTACAATGCTCTTCTCTCAAGCTTTTCCTTGGTTATGGTGCATGGAAAGAGCCCTTAAGCTTTGGAAAATGCCCAGTTCTCTCCTCTTGGCAGGATAAGACCCATCAGCTTAACCTTCTGAGACAGTGATCTAATGATGAACACCTGGCTGTCACTCCAGCTAAGTAGGACCTTCTTCAGTTGAACCAAGAAATGTCCTGCACTTCCAGGACCCGAGAGCCTGAAAGTACTGCTGTCTTGGCCAACACTGGGCAATGAAGATACATTTTCATCATTATTTGTATTGAGAAGTGAAATAAGATGGAATTTAAGACTGCTGTACAGGAATCTTTCCTTCCATAAGACAGAGAATGCATCCGCCATCAGTTTCTCCGTAATCTGCTCAACCAAGCAGAAAAGAAGGACTACATTTTCCTATGTGGCAAGTGGGTTAACTTTTTGGGATTCCTTATTTCATAAATTGTATCTATTTATTAATTGAGCAAACTAACTAGGCACACATTTTTCTTTTCAGGGGTAACCTAACAGAAATAAATCTGGGACTGTAGAACACAGCACGTTTGAAGCTCATAGTCTTATTAATTTGTTCTAAATCAAAATATGCAAAATATCCTGATCAGAGATGATTTTTCAACCTTTTGCTCCAGCGGGGGCCTAAAACTGCAGCTTAGTGAGTCTGCCTACACCATGAACTCCTCCAATATAGGAACAGATGTCAAGGGGGTACCTAACTCCCAACCCCACATCACCTATCTGCAGTGGTCCTCCAACCCATTGGCACCATCTGTGTACAAGTTTCATATCAGAGTTTGATTTTGCTGAGATTAGCAGCATGTTTTGTTTTTCATTTAAGAGAGCTTACAATGTAAAACACCACCCAAAGTACCAGCTGGTTTATGTGATGCTCAAATCTGATCACATTTCTAAGGTACTCACTTTTCCAGAACAATGGAGGAAAATCAGTCGAGACATTCTACCTAATAGTAAAGCACTTGTCATCAAGACCCTGGCAAATTTTAAAACAGGATGGAAAGGTCCATTCTGATTGGTGGGAATGCTCCATTACTCCAGAACCTGACTAAAATGGCCCGAAATTAGAGGAACGTTGATAGAGATGTGATGGATTTGTCTCCTTTGCAGCATCTGTTTCCTCAGGCATGTGAACAGAACCAGGAATGCTGTAGCCAATATAGCCCATGAGGCATTGATTGAGCCCTTTGGTACTGCATCCATACCTAGGCTGCCAAATACAAAGGGCATGCTTTCCAGGGTTCTGTTGAGCGACAGCACTAAGGAGCATCTAATTCATCCTCAATGAATAGAGTTTTCTAAGCTGTGATGGAGAGTCTTCTCTCAGATGACAGACATGTCCTGAGACTGCATATATGGTACCAGCTAAGCTAGGGACACTATCAGAGACTCCTTTGTTGGTGCCATTAGGAGCCAGTCATTGAAGAAGGGTAACACATTGTCTCTTTTCCTACAATACCTACACCAGTACAAGTAGCACTCTACTAAAAACTCTTGAGTGCAGAGGACAGATTAAATGGAAATAACCTGTACTGAAAGTGATATATAGCTTGAGGGAACTGAGGGAACTTCCTATGTGGATACCAAACATTGATGCAGGATAAGGCATCCATCATATCAAGGAATACCATCCAGGTTTCTTGCAGCAGCAGTATCAAGAACTCCTGGAGAGTCACCATTTGGAATTTGGCATACTGGATGCATTTGTTGAAGAATGACAGGGATTTGTTGAAGAAAGACATGAAAGTCTCCCATACATTTTGGAATAATGAAACTGAAGAAGTAAGGCTTTCTACCTTCCTTTGGAGAACTACTTCCTTGTGGATTGGAGTTTGGGTTAATTCTAAGAGCTTTGTTGGAGAATTTTGGCAAGGAAATGAAAGCTGTAACACAGAGACATCTGATATTCCTTCAGGCTAGGGGAACTTAGACAACCAATCTCCCACATGTGATATTGTTTGATATTCAGGACAACAAATGTTGAGTTATAAGTCTTCCTCATTACAGACTTTATTAGTAGAAAGGGGACTAATTACTTGTAGCCTGAAGCCCCCCTCATTCCACAAAGATTTGCTTCTTCGTCTAAAAAAGCTGGGATTACAGAGAAGATGATAGAGAATATAGGCATCACAGAAAACCTCCATAGTGGCCAGTGCATTTTTTCATCAATTGAACATCTTTAGAGGTCATTCTTAAAGACAGTCTAAATCATACCAGCCTGCTACCCTAGCCACAGGGTTGGCATAGCAATTGCAGTGGGTTACATGAAAGTCCACTGTAGAATTTATTTTCCCAGATATTCTTTGATAATAGAGCTAGGAAGGTATGTCAGATTTTACAGGGACTGATGTATCCAAAGGTGGTGTGGAAGAAAAACCCTTTCCCCCTCATGTTTTTCCAAAGTCTTTGATGCTTTATCATGCAGTAAGAACATTAGGTATTTTCTATAATATCTATTTTAAACTGAAGAGATCAGATAGAAGTTTATCCTGAGATGTTTAGGACAGATGTTGCTCCACTCTGTAGAAGTGCTGTAGGGCATCCACCTTCTTGGCAGCATAAACAGCAGAATGAGGATGCTTTCAGGCTGCAAAATGATACCCTTCTGGCCAGACTCCAAGGGGATGACCAAAGGTTCAGCATTCTTTTGAGGCACTTCTGAGAAGGCCAGTCCACGGTGGACTTCATAGCTTTCAGCATCTTCCCAAATAAGAGATCTTCTGAAGGAAGCTATAGAGAACAGAGCTTTAATCATCACTGACTGCCTCAGTACAAGAATTCTTGGTCTTCAGAGTCATCTTCCCAGAAATTTTTTGAAAAAGGAGATCCCCACCTAACTCTAACTCCAGCAAGGAGTGACCTGAGCTCACCTTGTGACCAAGGCAATGAGTCTGTGACAAGAAGGTGCTCGGCATCAGTTTATGAGGTACTGATGCTAAGAGGACAATGTGTCACATACAGTGTTGCTCATGAAAATTCTGCATGGGACCTAATGTTTGCATCAGTCCTTATTTCCTAAGGGGACATGTCCACACCACTCAGGATAACTTCCACCAGACATCAAACACAGCATGCATGTCTAATGGCTCAGCCACTGTGTGAGAAAGCTGGCAGAGAAAGCCATGCAAAAAAGTCACCTCAGTCCTAATAAAAAAATCATGCATAACCTAGTAGTGGCTGGAGAAGAAAATTCATCTATCCCAAGGGATTACCCCAAAACTCTGCTGGAGGATTTGTTGGACAGCTTCGTTTGCACATGTCAAATGTGGTTGTGTTTCAGATGCTTCAGTATGAGTATGCTGATATGGACAGTCCAGATGTACTACCATAAGATGGCTGCTTGGGGCTCACTTTTCACAGCCCTCTTATCATCACTTAGTGATCGGTTCAAGTACAACTGAAGTCATGACTTATGAGGATCATGACTACAGCTCATAAGCAGAATTTGCAAGATGAAGTTTTTGATCAATATTTGTGAATCATTTTCTTGCCTTTTACTGTCAGGCTGGCACCAACATGGGATCAAGCAAGGAGCCTTCCTACCAGTCCCTGTAGTGAGGATCCATCAAAACTATCATCTTCAGAAAGCTTGCATAGGCCTCAGGCTTATCTCCCTAATTTTTCCAGTTGCTGCCACTTACAGTAATGCCTCATGTTTTGGTCTTTTCGTAGGTAATAAATGCAATGTTTTGAGGGCTATTGCAGAGGATCTTGTAATCACAGAAATAGTTATAATAGTGTAGCACTTTAGGCAGTGATAGCAGAAATTTTCCTATAATGAATTTTGGGATTGAGATCTGAACTGTGCAAGTGACAGAAAAGAAAGGAAGAGGGCCAAGGCTGAGCAAAGTACAGTTGTGTACACTTACCATAAATGTAGATGTTCGAGTGCATTCACTGTTGCAGTCATTACATTTGGGTAATCTGTGGCAGGTTGCCCTCAGTCGGCCTGATTAACAAAGTTTTGGGTCCTGCGTCGGATGCTGTCCCTTCTTCCATGACGTCAGGTCGTCAGGGGTATAAAACATGCAGCCAACGCCATTACATCAGTTTTTCTTGCCCCAGATGTCAGGTACCCCTCAAATGGGGAGCAAAATATAAATCAATAATTTAAAACACAACGATATACCTCCAAACAAAAGCAAATACACCAAAAAGGCTTTTAAGTGTAGTAAAAGAAAGGAGAGGCATAGTAAGAGAAAAAATTTTCTTCAGTGTTTCTTGCCCTGATGCCCAGTGCCCTCCAAAGAAGGCTGTAATCAAATTGGAAAGAAAAAAACAGGATTCCAGACAATAAGTAAGCAATAAACAGATACACCATAACAGATATCCCAGCTAAGAGAAACAGGTGTCCATTTTTTTTGAAATAGTCTGTTTGGAAGTTTTTCACTTTCCTTGTACTAAGCTACAAAAAAGCTGCTGATCGACTTCCTTAGTGGTCTGGTTCTGTCCAGGTAGTAACAAAGTTGTCTGTGAATCCTTGGAACAAGGAACAGTCTTGAGTAAAACCCTGGCCTTGTTCTTGTTGTTTGGCGCTTTCTGCCCACCTTTGACAGCCTCTGCCCTGGTTTGTTGTGGCTTTAAGTATAATGTTGTTTTCTTGGTGTCCTTTGAAAGTGAATGTCAATTGTCACAGTCTATAATGTGTCAAATCCCGCCCAAGGGAGTGTCAAATCTGTAATTTTTGTCTTTGTACAGAGATAATTTTTGATTGTCAAGGAGCTTCTATTTGCCTTGGTCAGCTGAAGTAGAGGGTTGTGCGTGAGATTGTCCTGTGTCCTGGCATTGGACTGTATTGTCACTTTCCTTGGTTGTCCTGTTGCCATTGTTTGAAATTTTAAGAACCCTCTGTATTGTCCTCTCGCCACTTGGCCTCTTCTTTGAAATCTTTCAGGATTAGTCCTGGAGAAATTAGAAGGCCAATGAACTGATTTTCTTAAGACCTTGATGGACTTTATTGATCTTTGACCGCCTTTACTGATTTTGTTTTTCCTATGGACTTTAACACATCTTTAGCATTAGTACCAAAAGCTTGTTCTTTTTCCAAAGGTAACCATGCATATTTGCATGACGCATGATCTGGTAGAGGTTGTTCTTTGCACCATGCTTGTCTACTTAATGACCCACACAACAGCGTTCTACACAGCACTTCCAATGCATATCCTCCCTGCTGCAGAAAGTGATTGAAAACTTGTTGAGAATTATGTGAGAATTCTTAAAAGCTTCTCACTAAAGGTTCAGGAGAGGCCACCGTTTCTGTAAATCATCTAACAGGTAATCCTGATATTGAAACATATGAAAGAGGCAATTCAGAGCTCTATCTCTAAAGTATAAAGTAGTCAAGGTTTTTTTCCCCCATCTCTCAATGACCTTAGCTTCCCTGTGCTTTAGCAGGGGATTGAAATAGTTTTGCTGATAAACCCTTGGGCCCTAAAGAAATGAGAATGTGTTTCTGGGACTGGGCCCTAAAGTCTGGAGAATGTGGGGCTGGGACCCTATAATGGTCTGGTCTGGCTTGGCAGGGGCAGGAGGAAGAGAGTATCCGCAACAGGCTCAGCCTGTGAGCGAGTGGTCATCCGGAGGGCTTTTTAGGAGGGGTAGCCAGGGGGCCTTGTTGGGGAAATTTTCCTGGGTTCAAGGCAAAAAATGAATCAGAATATTCTCGGCCTTGCCACTTAAAAATAACTCATGGAGGCGCAGAACGAGAAATATCCCTCTGCCTCAGAGGAGATGGAGGGAGTGGAATCCTCTGCTCATAGGTCCCCAGGAGGTTTGGAAGGGCTCTTCCTGGCCATCGGAGTGAACAGAGTCCTCAGAATCTTCATCTGAAGGGATAGAGGGAGGAGGCCTAGGGCTAGGATCAGGAGGAGGCTGGGCCTCTCTCTCAGGATGGGCCTGTGAACCCATAATCATGGAAATTATTTCTGCGCCATAGTCAAGGATTTGTGTTTCAGGAGTAGGCTGAGGTAAGGCCTCCATGTGTAGGCATGTAGCGGCTCTTTGACTTAGCACGCATGGGCCAGACAGGCCCATATGAGGCCTGGCTATAGTGACCAGGGCAGACCTTTATCTACAGCAAGTAATGGTCTCGGCATTTATCTGGAGGAAAATCTGGAGGAAAATCTATAAATCTGAGGTGTGGGGAGGTGTCGGAGGCGGTGTAAACGGTGCCTCGTCTGAGCGTCTTGTAACCGCCGAACGGGGAACCGAGCACTCCACGTAGGTTTTGGCTGGGGATTTTGGAAGCGAGGATGTGGAGGGATGTCGGTCCCGGTCTTTTCGCTTCTTAGAGTCTGCTATGTCGGAAGTTCCGGTGTCGCATTGTATGTTTAATTTATCGCCAAAAAGTCTTTCAACTCGGCTTCTAAGAGCGAGTGCCACAGCGCAGCACAGGGACAGCTGAGCACATCGGTTCGGGCCAAGGCAAGGAAGAAAGTAAGAGTGGGAAGGTGGAGTGAGGCATTGTCATATTTGTATACCACAATTTTAACTTTTTCATTAAATTTTTCATCGGGCCGAGAAGAAAGGTCTCCGGCAAGGTACTTATTTTTGATGACTCTCGGATTCAAGAATATCCGAAGAATACAGGCTGCACTTAAGTGCTTCTGCTTACGCTCGGGCACCGCGAAAGCAGCAAAGAAAAAAGAAGATGGCGCCGGCTGATGTTTATGTACTTCCATGGCCCTCTGGCGTGGGAGAAAAATCGACATCAGCCGGCGTCGTGGGACTTTGAACCGCCGAGCGCCGGGCTGCCTGAGGCAGGACAACCCATATGTTATGACTGCAGTTGCATTCTTGAAGGACATCAGGGGGCTGGAGGGAGGATAACCAGGACTGCAACAGTGAATACATTCGAACATCTACATTTATGGTAAGTGTACACAACTGTACTATGTTCTTTGTGTTTCACTGTTGCAGTCATTACATTTGGGTAAATTCCCAAAGCTATGGTTGGGAAGATGGATTTATACAGCATTAGGACTGGCTATAAGGCCCTGCAAAACAGCAGTGGCAAAGCCAGCTCTGGATTTAGAGAAGATTGGTAAATGATAGTGCTTGGTGAAAGTATAAACTGAACTCCAGGTAGCAGCTTCTAGAATATCCCTGGTAGGAACACTTCTGAGAAAGGCTGCAGAAGTAGATGCAGCCCTGGTGGAGTGGGATCTGATCCCCTGGGGGGTAGGTTTTCCATGGTGCTTATAGCAGAAATGAATACAATGGCTTATCCATTTGGAAATGGTTTGCTTTGAAATAGCCTTTCCCTCTGCCCCTGCAGCAAATGCTACCAGCAGTTGTTCACATTTTCTTCAAGATTTAGTCCTGTCTAAGTAAAATCTAAGTTGTCTGTGTACATCCAATGAATGCAGAATCCACTCCCCCTTGTTCTGTGGATTGAGAAAAGAAAGTTGGACAATAAATAGACTGATTAAGAGCCTACCCTAGACAAGTTAGAACCCTTTTTAAAAATGCCAGATGTTTTAGAAGACTGGCCTTGTTTTCTGCCTGAATTAGACAATCGTCCAGGTATGGATATATCTGAATATTTCTTTGCCTGCAAAATGCAATTACTGGAGCCAGGCACTTTGTAAATACCCTGGGTGCAGTAGATAAGCCAAAGGGCAGTGCAGAGAAAAAGAAGGTATGTCTTACCATTATGTTCCATCTGTACTGTTGATCCTCGTTCAGTCATTACGCATGGGGGTATTGGTTCCGACCTCAGAACCGAACCGGTCATTTTCCAAGCTCGCGTCATCTTCAAACTCTTGAGCTAAACTCTTACCCACAATCCTCCTCTCCCTGTTACCTCAGATTGAGTTTGCAAGTCAAAGAAGGTAGAGGCTACCTCTGGTCAAATAACCTAAGAGAACTGGATGGTGAGATCCACTAGAAACCACAGGAGGAGAAAGGAGGGAGGGTCGTAATGACTGAACGAGGATCAACAATACAGATGGAAAGTTATTCTTCTTTATATAGTTATAACTTCTTTATCTGATATTGTTAATCCTCGTTCATTCCTTACGCATGGGACAGAGTCCCCAGCTATCTCTATTCCTGGGAGGCTCTCATGAAAGCACATTCCTGAGCACCATAGAACCGAAAGATGCTCTTCCCCTGGAGGCCAAATCCAATTTGTAATGATTGATGAATGTATGAGGCGTAGCCCAAGTTGCAGCTGCACGGATGTCATGTAATGAAGCTCTGGCATGGAAGGCAGCAGAAGTTGCCACCGACCTTGTTGAATATGCTTTCATGGTAGTAGGCAACGAGATATTACGTTGTGCATAAATAAAGGTCACACAGTCCTTCAACCATCTAGCTAATGTGACCTTAGCAACAGCAGGTCCTAATCTAGGTCCAGAAAAGGCCAAAAATAACTGGTCAGATTTACGAAAAGGTTTAGTTCTGTTTAAGTAAAAATGGATTTGCCTGTGTATATCTAGGGTATGTAGGCAATACTCTCCTCTGTTTGAATGAATGGGAAAGAAAACTGGCAATTCAATGGCTTGATTAATGGACATTTCAGAGATCACTTTAGGCAGAAATGACGGTTTAGTTCTCAGAGACACTCTATCTCTATGAAAAATCAAGTATGGACTCTTGACACATAAAGTTTGAAGCTCAGAAATACGTCTGGCAGAAGTAATGGCGACCAAAAACAAGGTTTTCCATGACAAATACTTGAGGTCGCAGGAAGAGGCTGGTTCAAAAGGTGACATTGTCAGAGCTTGTAGAACTAATGATAAATCCCATGGTTGAATAGGTTCTCTAAAAGGTGGCTTCAGATGATTCACACCTTTTATGAAGGTCTTGCACAATTTATGGGACATAAGAGAGGAATCTTGGACACCCTCATGAAAATTAGAAATTGCAGCCAAATGAACTCTAATGGTAGAGGAGGATAGACCCGATTGAAACAGGTCGGCCAAATAGACTAGTATTGAGCGACACTGGTGCTGAAAAGGGGTCTACTTGTTTATCTTTCAGCCAACAGGTAAATCTTTTCCACTTGCTCAGATAAGTAATTCTAGTGGAAGACTTATGAGAAGCAATGAGAATATCATGTACTGGTAAAGAAAGATCATTCTGCCTGGCAATCAAGGGAATTGGAGTAGCCAAGCCATGAGCTTCAGGCTGTTCAAGTTGGGATGAATCAGGTTCTGTGGATGTGAGATCAACTACGGGGTTGGATGGAGAATCCATGGTCGATCTAGTAGGTGAGGCCAAAGGAAGGGGAACCAAATCTGTTGAGGCCAATATGGTGCTATGAGGATCACCTTGCTCTTCAACCGACAGACTTTCTTCAGAAACTGGGGAATGAGGGGAAAGGGTGGAAATGGATAAAGAAGACCCGAGGGCCAACCGTGGACTAGAGCATCCCTGGGTGACTGTCCCGGAGGGGGAATCAGGGTGAAGTAGTTGCTGCATTTGTAGTTGGTCAGGGATGCAAAGAGGTTGCAGCAAGGATGGCCCCGGCGGTGGAAGATCTCCGCCGCTATCAAGGGATTCAGGGACCACTCGTGAGGTTGAAGAATGCACCTGCTGAGTCTGTCTGCTATCACGCTGGAACTCCCGGGAATGTGCATTGCTAGAAGAAAACGGTTGGTAGCCATCGCCCACTGCCATATCCTCATGGCCTCTCGACAAAGGGGGTAAGATTTGGTTCCACCTTGCTTCTTGATGTACCAGACCACCACCATGTTTTCTGATTGAATCGCAATTGTCCCAGACGGCAGCAGGGTATGGAATGCTTGCAATGCCAGAAGCACTGCCCGCAGCTCTAGAACATTTATATGCAGATGGGCCTCCAGTTCAGACCAAGTGCCTTGGACTGCCTGTCCCTGACATAGCCCCCCCCCACCCCATCAGGGAGGCGTCCGTGGTCACTGTGGCCTTGGGTTGCTGGGGGGAGAAGGGACGAGACCATTGTGAGAGATTGTGTGTCATCCACCAGTTTAAATCCTGCTTGCACCTGTGGGTTACATGAATCATGGCTGAAAGGGGATGCTGAAAGGGATACCATTGGGTGAGCAGTAGCCATTGTAGAAGCCTCATGTGAAACCTGGCCAGGGGAACAATGGTGATGGAGGCTGCCATGGAACCCAACAGCTGTAGAACCGAATGAGCCGTGGATTTTTCCTTTGAAAGGATTGGAAGTAGCTGTTGCTTTATCCTTAGAATTCTGTGCTCTTGAAAAGCAGCTCTGCAGTTTTTTGTGTCCAAGATAACCCCTATGAATTCTGTCGACTGAGATGGGGTGAGATTTGATTTTTGCCAGTTTGTGGTTATGCCTAGCCTTTGAGCAACAAGGAGAGAGTATGCCAGGGCTTTTTCCAGTAGATGTCTGGTGGGGGCGGAAATGAGCCAGTTGTCTAGGTATGGAAACACCTGGAATCCTTGAAGTCGCAAGTGAGCTGTGACAACTGCCATGCACTTTGTGAACACTCTGGGGGCTGTAGAGAGTCAGAAAGGCAGTACTCTGAACTGGTAGTGACTGGCTCCCGCACGGAAGTGCAGAAATCTTCTTGATGGCCTGTCCACCTTTATGTGGTAGTACGCATCTTGAAGATCTATAGAGCACATCCAATCATCTTTTTCCAACAGCGGGAGGATAGACTGTATTGTGACCACCCGGAATTTTTGTACTCTCTCAATACACTGTTTTCTTTGGTATCAAAAATAGTCTTGAGTAGAATACGGATCCTATCTGGTCTGGAGGGACTATCTGAGTGACTCTTTTTCTTAGCAGCTTTTCTATCTCTAGTGCTGCTTCTTCCACTTGACTGGGTGGAACGTCGGGAAAATTTTTTGAAGGGATGGAACAAAGATTGAAGGGGATATGATAACCTCTGGTTACAATCCTTTGTACCCAAGAATTGGTGGTGATGGTTAGCCAGGCAGAAGGGTACAAGGAGAAACTTCCCCCAACCGCCTCCAGAGGAAAGGAGTTGGGCTGCTTGGTCGCTCTTCAGGAGCGCTGGTAGGACTGACAAGGGAAAACCCCCTAGAACCCTGGTTACGTGGACCCCCTCTGCCCCGAAAGGAGCATCTTCCCTGTGAGTTTCCCCCTCTGCCTCTGGGGGAGAACTCAGCCTGTGTGTCATGGAAAGTACCCTGAGATTTCTTGAACCATATCTTCCCACTCTTTTGGTTTCGGGAGAAAGCACGCTGAGGGGAAGAATAAGGGACACTTACGGCAGAAAGGGTCTTACCGTCCTGTTCACATCTGGCCAGTGTGCTTTTAACTTAGGGCCCAAACAACAAGGAGGCCTCAATAGGGGCATTAAGAAAAGAAGACTTAAAGGGTTCCGCGAAGTTGCACAAGTGCATCCAGGCGTGTCATCTCACAACCACAGCTGAACCTGCTGCTCTAGCTGCTCCTTCTGATGCATGAGATATCAGTCGCATAGAGGAGTTAGATGTAGACTCAATGGTGGCCAGCTGAGAGGCCACTTTGTCACGGACCTTATCAGACACGGCACCAGCCAAGGTTTCAGAGAGCTCAGAAATCAGATCCCTCTGAAGCCTGGTAAAATGTGCCATATAATTCAGGGACCTGACAGCAAAGGTCGCTGAAGCAAAGGTGCGCTTCCCTATCCTGTCCAAGGCCTGGGACTCTCTGTTAGGCGGATGAACAGTCTGGCTTTCTTCTTCTGCCAGATCCTTTTTTGTTGCGGCCGCCACCACCAAAGCATCCACAGGAAGACCTTTGGACCAATGGGGATCCAAAGCAGGAGGGAACAAGATCTTATCTGGCCTCCAGGGAATTGCTTCGACGGTATCAGGAGCCTACCAAGCACGCTGCACGATGAGCCTGACAAGTTCATCGGCAGGTTGTGTAAACCAGGAGGTAGGGGGCTGGGCGTTAAAGGCCTGCAGGAACACAGATTCCTCAGAGGTCAGATTAGAGGACTGCCAGTCACCTCTCTGTTTCAGGATTTCCAGGATATCACCAAAGGATATCTCAGAGGGTGACTGAGGGGATCCTTCCCCCTCATCGAAATCTGTGTCTTTGGTAAGGGCCTCCCCTGTGGAGTCCATGTGCTTCCTCCTACACAAGCTTTTCCAGTGGACCTCCTCAGCGGGAGAAGCTGGAGAAGACAACGGAAATAGAGATTCCTGAGGGAATATGCCCTGCGGCCCTTGCACCCGGTGTCCGCTTGATGCGACTTGTGAAACCAGTGTACAGAGTAGGGCAGAGGTATAGACAGTCCGGTATTGCCAGCAGCAGTGAAAGCCTTCTCCATCAGTTGGAAGGCTGGTCCACCCAAAGAGAAGTGTATGTCTAGCACAGGGGGCACCCCTCCCCTAAGTGGCTCAGCCTGCCTACCCGGAGTCCTTGGATGGCTGTGGAGCGGCAAGCTATGTGTGTCACAGTTGACATCCTGGGTTGTAGCAAAATTTTCCTGCCATGAAGGCAACTGTGGTTCCTTAGTGAGATCCATAAAGGGAACCACAAAAGGGGAAGACTGTGCTATATCCATGGACTTCAAAGGCAAAGAAGGAGGAGAATAAGAAGGGGTCTTTGGAGATGGGTGATCACCTCCCAAGGAAGGATAGTTCCTGGGGGGGGTGGGATACCTCTGGCCAAAAATGCCTCGTCCACAAGACGCAACACATCATGTTTGGAAAGGCTTCTAGTGGACCTCACGGAAACTGAGGGAGAAACAGGCCTGTCCACAAAAGAGGCAGACTCGGTGCCCATCTTATCTGACTGCACCTAGGACAACGGTGCCGAGAAAGGCTGGAATACCGTTGTCTGAACTGAAGAAGTCATCGGTGCCAAGGTCATTGTCTGCACTGACACAGGGATCGGTGCTGAAGTGGTTGTCGGTGCCGAAGCTAGAACCGAAAAAACTGGAGTCAATAATAAAGGCGTCGGTTCTGAGGAAGATCTCGGAGCCGACACGGTCAAGGTTTGCACTGACTGAATGGTTGGTGCCAATACAGAAGTAACGGTCTAAACCGGGGAGCCCCTCGGTGCTGATATATAGAAGGCCGCAGGAGAAGACGGAGCCGAAATCACTAATGGAGCCGAAGGCCTCGGTGCCGAAGGTTTAGGCACCAAAAGCACTGGGGCTGACTGAGAAAGCTCTGGAGCAGAAACTTTAGCCTTTTTAGGTTTTGGTTGGCGGGAGTCCCCAGCCTGGGATGAAGGCAAAGATTTAACCTTAGTAGAAACATCCAAGGTTTTCTTATGGGCTCTAGGAGAGGTTGAGGCCTCCGATCCAGAAATAGCCTCTGAAATGGGAGATTTTAGAAGTCCATTCAGTATCAGCTTGTTTTTCCTTTCCAACAAGGTTCTATTAGAAAAGTTGTCACAAATAGTACAGGGTGGATCAACAGACAAATGGGAAGCTCACAAACAATAAACACACATAGACTGTGCATCAGAAGTAGGCAGTTTGTGTCCACAATCAGAACACCACTTAAATACCGGACTACCTTTGACAGCAAATTAAACAGTAGAAAAAGTTACCAGAAATGGTACAAGAAAGTACCTGAAGGTATGAGAGAAAAGGGAGGAAGTATTATCAACGATGGTAAAGAGAGAATACCTTGCAGTAAAGTGGTAAAGAAAAGGCAGAAAAACCTGAAGAAAATATAAGCGCTAGATGCGATAGGCTAAGAGACAATAAAAAATTTACTTTTCTGACAGAAAAGTAGTCTATAAAGCTATTAAACAACAATTGACTATACCTAGCTCAAGAGAAGTAGCTTGACACAACCGAATGGCAATGCGGCAAACGAAATCTGAGGTAACAGGGAGAGGGGGATTGTGGGTAAGAGTTTAGCTCGAGAGTTTGAAGCTGACGCGAGCTTGGAAAATGGCCGGCTTGGTTCCAAGTTCGGAACCGATACCCCCATGTGTAAGGGATGAACGAGGATTAACAATATCAGATCTGATAATGCAAGTAGCCTGCTTTGAAGTGGAGGTATCTTCTGCAAGATTCCCTGATTGGGATATGCAAATAAGCCTCTTTTAAATCTAGAGTTGCCAACCAGGCATTTTTACCTAGGAAGTAACTGGTGAAGAGTCAGCATCTTGAATTTTGGAATGTTCAGAAAGGTGTTCAGAGTAGACAGGTCCAGAATTGGATGCCATGATTTGTCTTTTCTGGGTACCAGGAAAAGTCTGGAATAGAAACCTTGTCCCTTTTCCTCTTCTGGTACTAGTTGAATTGCCCCCATGTTTTGGAGGGAAAGTACTTGTTTCTAAGCCTCTGCCCACTGATTTGGGGGCAGGTCTGGCCATCCGTTTGGAGTTGGCAATATGTGGAAATGAAATCTGTATCCCTGGGACACTATATTTAAAACCCATTTGTCCTGGGTTATAAGTTTGCCAGTTTTTTGCATGAAGAGACAGTTTTCCCACCAAAGGGGCGGCTAAGAGGTAAGTGCTTGGTAATTTTAAAGGAAAGTCATTGAGAATGTTTACCATAGGGAGGGGTCTTGCTGTTTCCAGATTTGGAAGTGGAGGTACCCCATTGCTTAGTTCTGAAAGTCCCTTGGGACTGAAATCTGGTGCTTTTGGAATGTCTGGGTTTGGTGGCTCTGGCTCTGGAAGGAGTAAGGAAGTGCCCAGTAAGTCTTAGTACTTGGTCTTGGGAGGATGTACCTTTAGCTCTGTTTCCTATAGATTTTCATAGATTTAGCTTTTTTTTCTTCTTTTTTTCTTATTACCAAACAAACTTACCAAACCAAAGGAGAGCTGCCAACAATTTCCAACAATTTTGCTTTAACAACATGAGGCAGGCAGCCTCCTTACTTAGCTGCCACAAGACTAGCACAGACCAGGTAACAGCAGCCCTGCAAAAGAATCAAAAAAAACATTGCACAAGTAAGTATGTTTCCTTTGTGTTCAGTTGAATGCAAAATTTCTGAATTCCCTTATTCCACACACAGTCAAATCATCATAATTTTTTTTTAGCAGTCCCATGATATGCTGCTGATATTTTAGCATATGAAATTGACGGTTTAAAGCCCTGATTGCCAAGGTTGCAGAAGTATAAACATTTTTACCCCATCTATCCAGCACCCTGGAGTCTCTATCAGAAGGGGTAGGATTTTTAGCAGAAGATGCCTTAATGCCTTTGGGCCCCTGAGAAATGGTTTCAGGGTCCACAACAGGATTTTTGAAAATGAATTTGTGGGAGTCAGGAACCCTGTAGTATCTGTCTGGCTTACAAGGGGCCAGAGGCAGGGAATCAGGGGCCATGCTGGATTCTGAAAACACATCATCAACAATGTCTAGTACAGGAGGTATAGCCAAAGGCCTATGCTGCGGAAGAAGAAGGAAATCCCTAAGCCTCTTTTTGGATTCAGAAAAATCCTGACTTTCCCAGTGGAAATGCTCCCTTAAGGTATGTAAAGTTTCCCCAAAAGAGAAATCCTCAGGGGGAGAAGCAGAAGGAATGGAATCCTCCACATCAGAGTCCTCATAAGCAGGCATAGACAAATCCTGTTCATTATAAGAGTCAAAAGAAACACAGTCCTGTTCAGACAATTCATAGTCAAGTTCAGCCCTAGGCCTCTTGGAAGGGGGGTTGACTCCCCCTGATTAGAGTAATTAAATCTTCAGCCATTTTGATCATTTGTTTTTTAGGCATAGCAGCCTGAACATGTGGCCTTGGCATCGGTTTTTTAGACATAGATCGAGATTTTGGCCTTAATATTGAAGGTGGTGTCGGTTTAATATACAAATCTGTAGGCCTGAATACACCCTCAGAAGCTGAAGCCAGTGCCTGCATAGCGGCTCTGGACCCATCCAAGGTAGAGACATCCGCAGGTTCCATAGGTGAAGCATCTCGTGGCATACCGGACTCCGAATGGGTCTCAGTAGAGGCCTGTGAATCAGAAGTCGCTGGTATCAGGGGCTGTGAAAGTGCCTCACTGAGTACCGGCGAACTGGCGACTGGCTTAGGAGAAGCATCATCGGCAGTTTTGGACCTCAACAGCCTGTCTCTGTCTTTTTCTTTGCATTTTTTTGGTATTCCGGTAGTCAGATGGCCAACCAACATCATTTCTGAATAATTAAACCGAGACCCAAAATATTTAAATCAAAAATGTACAAAACCGAGAGAAAGGCACGTCGTGGTCAGGGCCTAGGCAAGGAATACAGTACAAATGGAAATCCTTATGAGGTATTTGCTTCCTACAAGTAATGCAATAACTACAATAATAATGCAATTATTAATTTTTACTGACATTGGTAAGGAGCAAAAAAAAGTTTCCCCAATGGGGTACTTAGCTTATTAGTTGAAGACTTTGGTTCTAAAACTCGAAAACGAAAATTTCAGGAGTCGGTCGACTGGCACTTGCGAACTGCTCCTGCTTCAGGCACCGTGCGGCAAGAAAGACTGATGTAATGGCATTGGCTGCATGTTTTATACCCCTGACGACCTGACATCATGGAAGAAGGGGCAGCATCCAATGCAGGACCCAAGACTTTGTTAATCAGGCTGACTGAGGGAAACCTGCCAGCAGATTACCCAAATGTAATGACTGCAACAGTGAAACACGAAGAACATATTCTACAAGCTTGGTGCATGATTTCACAATATGCAGCAGCCAGAGTTGAACAAGCCCAAGTATGGGAATTGTAGAACATTTTTAATTGTGCAAAGCTAGCGATACAAGAAGAGAAAACCCCAACTGTTATCCAGTATAAAAGACCTTCAAAATCAGATCACACGTTTCTAGCAGAAAAGCAGAGATACAGGGACACACACAATATATGCAATTTACACACAAATGATATGTAACACAATGAAAAGCATAACTGAATTGTGTTATGTTGGCTTGTTTAGTCACAATGGGAATGTTTTCAAGGCAAAAGAATATTAAAAAGGTGTCAAAGGTGTCAAAACTATAGTTACACTTAAAAGATTGAAATAAAACAGCCCAACCGTAAATACCAAGTTGCATGCCACTTACAGGGAACTATGAAGGGGAAGAAAAAGAAAGAGTGACAGAAAGAGAGAAAGTCAGGGTTACAGTCTTAAATCCCAAACTGTGAGTGCCAGAACAACAAGACTGAACATGCAAAAATGGGGATTATATATGCTAATGCTGATACTGCTGTGTCTCAAAGTACTCCCTCTTCTCTGAGGTATGTAGATAACTATGGAAGGAGACATATATATATATATATATATATATATATATATATATATATATATATATATATATATATATATTCGGTTTACCTTTGAATGGTTGAAAATCAACTATCTGAATGGCCTTTTGTGCGAACCAGAATGACGAAAATCGTCACTCCGAACTGCACCAATGCTCAGAAATCAGCAAACTGAAAACAAGATTCGCTTGATTTTTGAACTACAATTACGAATACAAATGTGCCCTCCACACCCCCCCTATTTTTATTATTCTAACTCCAAGGTCGCACTACAGTGGGGAAAGGGTCCACTTCTCGATCCCCACTATAGTGCACTCCGCACCCAAAATGCCGAATCTGCAATGAGCGAATGTCAATGTGCATTCGCTCATTGCACATTCGCTGCATTTCTATTCGGGTATCTGAAAACTTGAAAACATACTTCCACACAATTGTCTTTCGACAATGTGCATTTCAAAGGTAAAGCATATATATATATATATATATATATATATATATATATATATATATATATATATATATATATATATATATACATATATATACACACATCATACATTCATATATATATGTACAGGGATGTGGGAGGTGCACTCCTGGATTGACCACTTCATAAAATAAAAGAGAATAATGGTGCCTTCATTTGCTGTTCTTTTTTGAAATTCTGGGATGTGCAAATGCAGGTCATGGAATTATAATAAGAAGCCAGGAGAGAGAGAAAGAGAGCGAAACAGAGAGAGAGAGAGAGAGAGGGGTCAGTATGAAGGGCCGTATTCAGTGTGCACCCAAGGGATAAAGTCTACCATGGAATTGTTAACTATGATGGGTACATTAAATCTGAATGATGAAAATGTGTTTCCTAAAATAGCTGTACATTGCACAGTGATAATCAGAAAATGCAAATTTGCAGAGAAATGGAAAAGTTGAAGAACTGGATGAAAAGTAAGACAGAGGCAGCCATTATCTGGAGCTCAACATAAGACACAGTGTTGTCTTAATAAAATCCTATTCTTCCAGAAGTCCATAATGATAAAGGATAGTGGTTGGTAGGTGGAGAGTTGAGGAAGAATGAAAACAGACAGACAACACAAATGAGAAGTTATGGTAAGTACATAACTTTTTATCTGAAGTTGTCAATTTTCATTCATTCCTCAACTAATGGGACAAAGTCCCCAGCTACCTGAAATCCCGGGTGGACTCTAAGGAAGGATATTTCTAAGCATGGTTGTGCCAAAGGCTGCTCTTCCCCTTGAAACCAGATCCAGTTTGTAATGAGTAATAAAGGTATGAGGATTAGCCCAAGTTGCAGCTGCACATATATCCTCCATGGAATGCCCGAATAAAAATACTGATGAGGGTGCCATGCCATGGATCAAGTGGAGTGGGCTCTTAAAGGTTTTGATCATGAGAACCCCAATTTGTTGTAGACAAAGGACATACAGTCAGTATTCCATCTTGCCAAAGTTACCTTTGTAACAGACTTACCTATTTTGTGGTCTGCAAAGGAGATAAATAGTTGATCAGATTTTCTAATTTCTTCTGATCTGTGTAAGTAGAAACATAATTGTCTATGAATGTCTCAACAAGTGCAACATGTATTCTCCCTTGTTTTCAAATTTCAGAAAGAAGACAGGCAGATTAATGGCCTGGTTGATATTGGATTCTGACACCACCTTAGGAAGGAAGGAGGATCGGTTCATAAAGCCACCCTGTCTTTATGAAAAATTAAGTAAGGAGGTTTAGAGGACAATGACTGAAGTTATGAAATTCTGCTGGCTGAGGTTATGGCAAATGTTGGCTGAGGTAATGGCCACCAAAAAGACAGTTTTCCAGGCGAGAAATTTAAGATCACCTGCAGGTTCATATGGGACATGAACTAAAGCCTGCAGCAGTAGATTCAAGTCACATGGTGGAGAAGGGTCTATGTAAGGTGGTATGAGTAAAAGAGTACCTCTTAAGAAGGCCTTGCAAATCTTAGTTGAGGCCAGGGAAGAATTCTCAACCCCTATATGGAAGTTAGAGACTGCTGCAAACTGAACTTTGATGGTACAGGAGCAGGTTCCTTCACTGGAAATTTTTGACAAAAACTCTAGGATACTTTGTATAGGGGCTTAAAAGGGGTCAATATGTTTTTGATGTGCACAAAAAACAAATCTCTTTCATTTGCTTTTGTAAAGTTTCCTCGTAGAAGCTTTATGGGAAGATAAAAGTATACAACAGACACGGGGCAAGAGCATAGTTTGTCTAGCTATTAACGGAAGTGGAGAAACCATGCTGTCAGCTTTTGGTTTGGGATATCCAGAAGAATCATGCCTGTTGGGTGAGATAGGAGGTCTGGAACTGGATCCAGAATCCAAGGTGGGTAAATTAGATGAAGCCAAAGCAAACAGAACCAAACCTGTCAAGGCCGGTAAGGTAAAATGAGGGTGACTTTGCTCTTCAACCTGGCAGCTTTCTGCAAAAACTTTTGGGATCAAGGGAGTAGGGGGTATGCATAGAGGAGACTGGGAGGCCAATCATGGAACAGAGCATCCCTTGGTGATTCCTCCCATGGGGGGATCAGGGCAAAGAAGCTGCTGCACTCATTATTCAGGGTGAAGCAAAATGATCACAGCAAGGCTGGCACCATTGACTGAAAATCATTTCTGTCACTTTCATTTTGAGAGACCACTTATGAGGTAGTAGAATGGACCTGCTCAATTTGTCTGCTATCATGCTGGATTTCCCTGGAATGTGCATTGTATCAGAAAGCGACTGGATGAGATTGCCCACTGTCACACTCTGAGTGCTTCTCAACACAAGGGATAAGACTTGGTTCCTCCTTGTTTGTTGATGCACCAAACTACTGACATATTGTCTATCTGAATTGCAATTGTCCCTAAAGGGAGAGCATCCTGAAAGGCCTGCAATGCTAAGATCACTGCTCTAATCTGTTGGACACTGATATGTAAATTAGCCTTTTTGGAAGACCAAGTGCCTTAGGCTGTTTTCCTTAGGAAATACCCCCCCCCCCAGTCTGGGATGCGTCCGTGGTCATTATGGCCTTGGGTTGAGGGAGAATGAAAGGACAGCCTTGTAAAACCTGATCTGATAATATCCACCACCAAAGGTATTTCTTACATGCCTGAGTGATCCTTATTTGGACTGACATCCGTTGATAAAGAATTGACCATTGTGTTGCCAGTATCCATTGAAGAATTCTCATATGAAATCTTGCCAGGGGGAACTAATATTATAGCAGTTGACACTGACTCCAAGGCTTGAGGAATTGACCAGGCTGAAAGTTTTGTATTGTGAACAATTTTCTAGCCTGGAATCTTACTGTTTGTACTCTTGCTAGAGGAAGTGAAGTTGTCATGGATACTGTGTTGAAAACTGTCCCTATAAATGCCAGTGTATGAGATGGTTGTAATTGAGATTTGTTGCAATTTATTGTGATTCCTAAAAGAGAGCAAGTTTGGAGTACCTGATCTCTTGCTCTTATGAGAATATGCCTGGTTGGGGCAGTGATGAGCCAGTCATCTAGATACAGAAACACCTGGAATCCCTGCAGTCTCAAGTGTGCTGCTACCACTACCATACATTTGGTGAACACCCTGGGGGCTCTGGTGAAACCGAGGGGCAGGGCTCTGAACTGGTAATGACTAGCTCACAGCTGGAGCTGTAAATACCTTCTGGACTGCCTGTTCATTTTTATGTGATAGCATGCTTCTTGAAAGTTTATTGACCACATCAAGTTATCCTTGCCCAAAAAGGGCAAAATGGACTGAACAGTGACCATCCAAAACTTTGTGTGTCAAACTGATTTGTTCATGTTGCTGAGATCCAAAATTGGTCTCCAGTCCCCTGTTTTTCTTTAGCACTAAAAAGAATTTTGACTAAATGCTAGATTCTGTCTGGTCTAGTGGGACCTCTTGGATGACTCTTTTTTTCTGGCCGCTTTTGAATTTCTAGTGCTGCTGCTTTCCTCTAATTGGGTGGAACATCAGGAAATATGCGTGAGGATGGAGGTTGAAGGGAAAAGGGAATTCTATACTCTCTGGAAATGATCCTCTGCACCTACATATCTTTTGTGATATCTAGCCAGGGTCTCTGGTGCAGGGATAGATGACCCCAATTACTTCTAGAGGGGGAAATTGGGCCTCCTTTCAGAAGCGCTGATAGGGTCCATCAGAGAAAGAATCTCTAGACCCTTGGTTTTGCAGGCCACCTCTGCAACGTGGGCAGTGTCTTCCATTTGAGTTCCCCTCTCTGCCTCTGGGGGAACTGTCTCCACATGGATCCTTGGAAAGTAGCCTGAGATTTTTTGAACCGCATTTTTTATCCTCCTCATTCATTCCTAGACAAGGTCCTTATAGTAGTAGAAAAACATACTCCCACAGCAGGAAAGACTCTTTCCATCTTTTTTGCACCTGGAGAGCCTGTCCTTCACTCTGGGGCTAAATTAAGAAGTTCCGTCAAAAGGGGCATTGACAAAAGAGGACTTGAAGGGCTCTGCAAAGTCACGCAAGCACATCCAGGCATGCCGCCTAATTGAAATGCCTGAACCTGCTGCTGTTGAGATACCCCCAGCTGCATGAGAGAGAAGCCTCATGGAAGAATTTGAAATTGAGTGTAAAGTCACCAACTGTGAGGCCACAAAAGCCTAAGTCTCAGCAGTAGTGGCCCCTGAAAGAGAATTTGAAAGTTCTTTTATCAAATCTCTTTGTAACCTTGTAAACCATGACAAATACTTCAGCGACCTAAGAGCGAAGGCGGCTGAAGACATGCTTACCAAACTTGTCCAAAGCCTTAGACTCCCTGTTACAGGGATGGACAGTGGAACTTTGTTCTGCAAGTCCCTTCTTAGTGGCTGCTGCCATGATCATGGTATCTACAGGTACTCCCTTACTCCAGAATTCTCTTCTTGCTAGTGGTGCCAGAATTTGATCTGGCCTCTTGGGGATAGGTTCAACCAAGTCAGGCTCCTTCCACACCCACTGAGAGATCAAATCAATGAGCTTGACAGTGGCCAGAGTTACTCAAGAGGTAGATGGGCCAATTCCAAACACCTCCAGGAACACTGATTCCTCTGGAGAAGGATTGTGAAAGAACCAACCACAACTTTGTTTAAGAATTCCTAGAAAGTCTTCAAAGGAGACATCTTCAGGTGGTGATCTAGGGGATCCTTCCCCTTCATTAAAATTGGTATCTTCAGTGGTAGATTCCTAAAAGGAATCTAAGTGCCTCCTTTTGCACTTTCTCTTCTGAGGTACTTCTTCAATGGGATGCTCAGGAGAAGTATCAGAAGAGATGGTGATACCCTGCTGGGTAGTCTGGATGGGTTGGGCTGACTGTCCCTGTGCAGTTGAATGTTGAGGCTCAAGGCACACAGACATATGAGATCTTACAGGGAGATCCAAGGTGAGAGAGACTCTTCATCTAGCTGAAGCAGAAAACACTCTCTCCACTACCTCAAAAGCAGAATGTCCCTGGGAGAAGGAAGCCAATGGAGCCAAAAAGCCATGTTTCCACCCCATCAGCTCTGTCTGCCCCAAAGGCAATCTACCTGAGGCAGAGACTGGAGCCAAGCTGTCCAGAGCCAAGGCTCTGAGGGGCATTGATGGCTCTGAAAACTTTGGAGTTGATTCCAACACCTCTGACTCAACCAGGACGCTACAGCTCCAAGAGACCTGCTGCTCCAAACTCGGTGGAGCTGGGGTGCTCAGAGAAACCCTCAGATCTGAATATACAACTAACTTTGGATCCGATCCAGATGGCCTTATCAAAGTCAGATCCAAGTACTCTGAAATGAACTTTTGGACTGGAGAAGGAGCCGATAGTGGAGGGGTAGAGCAGACCAAGGCTTTCTGTCTCAAAGAGGTAGGACCCGGAAGAACCCCCATCTGAATGTTATCTCTCCAAAAAGGGAGATGGGACCCTAGATGGGACCAGGTCAATAGAAGGTGAATATCTAGTTTTTGGCAGGGGCTTCGGATTCAACAAACTCAGATCCAAAGAAGTCTTAGGAGATTCAAGAGCTGGCTTTGAATCGGAAGGCTTCGGATCTGATTTATACTTCTTTTTTGCATATTCCGTCAAAGACAGAGGAGAAGAGCCAGATGGTTTACTAAACTTTTTTTGCAGTCTCCTTGGAAGTAACTTTAGGGTGTTGAGCCCCAGTAATTGCTTCTGAAAATGTTGCAGGTAGTAAACCCTTTAAGATCAATTTATTTTTATAATCCACATTCACTTGTGGGTTGAAATTTTTACATATAGCGCAGTCTATGTTAAGATGATCTGGGCCCAGACAATATACAGATAGATCATATACATCTGAAAGAAGCAAATTATGGCTGCACTTTTTGCATTTTTGAACCCCAAAGGGCCTTTTTCAGACATCTTTAAAGTAAATGTAGAAAAAAGGAAGGATCAAGGAAAAATGTTTCTTTTTTTTAAGAAGACAGTAAAGGAGGAAAACAGTACCAACAAACGTACGGAAAAAAATACACTGAAGGTGTAACAAGAAAAGTTAAAGAAATAAACTACAGCAACAGATTCAATTATACCAAAATACCAGCAATGGTAAGTAAAAAGGGATGCACTAAGTGTAGAAAAAAGGCAATATAAAAAAAGAAATAGGTAAAGACTTAAATTGCTCGAGAGCTGAGATGACCATGTCTATTTAGAACGTGGCAAATGAGATAGGAGGTATGTTAGAGGTTGGTGCACTGTGTGTAGAGAGGAGGTCAAGAGCTTTTAGGTGACCATGAGCTATTGTAACAGCTGTGTCAGATCTGAGGATTGGATTCAAACCCAATAGTTGAGGAATGAATGAAAATTAACATCAGATCAAATACTTTAGGGGATACATGAATCATATCTGGGGGCAGTAAAGTTTAAAGAAAAAAATAAGTATGATGTCCTTTCTATGAATGTCAGCTCATACAGAACAAGTAATACAGAGCTGTACCATCTGTAGTACATATTATAATAACAATCCAGAGGAAGACATGCTACCACTCCCAATACACAATTACTGATGAAAATTAGTGGACACATATTAGATCTAGTTCAGAGAAGCCATGCATCTAATTTCTGTGGATTTTTATACCAAGTTCCCTGAAATAATCAGACTGAAAGATGCAAGTGTTAAGTGTAAGTAATACACTGAAATCTTTATTCTCAAGACTATGAATACTTGTTTGTTTTTATATATGACAATAGCCTGCAATATACAAGTCAGGAATTGAGTTATGCATGAATGGTAATTCAGATAATATTCCATGGAGTTCCTACTATATTCATCTAGAAGAAAAAGTGGACAGAACTACCAAGCTGAGAAGAATTTCATTCAGCAAAAGCTATGAGGAATGGCATCTTGAAATATCTGAATACAGGAATATATCACTGCAGGGACTCAGTCTGGCTCAAGGTCAACTATTTAGACATTTGAAAGCGGATTCCCTACTTCAACAACATCACTGATGCCTAAGAATGAACATAAAGCAAAGGAAATGCTGTATATAAATTAGCTGAGACAGAAACGCAGCTAGGATAGAGACTATAGAAGGCCACCAGATCTACAGGTTTGAGGCAAAGTATCGATACAAAAACCAACATGGGAAGCCAATGTTTTTGGTAAAGAAGCTAAACTAAGATCCTACATATTCTATGTGAAGGATGGTAAAATCAAAGTTATGATAAATTGGTCAACCACAAATGTTACGATCAACCTTACTGCCAGAAAACAGAGACTGTAAAAAGTGTTATGGTCAAGAGTTGCAGAGTGAATTCTGAAGCTGTGTCTCTAAATGAAGCTGTTGTACAAGACGAAAAGTTTCAAAAAATAAAATCAGAGAGTATATAGCCATGTTATGTTCTCTATATATCTTCTGGAGTTGCCACAGACCTGCTGCTGTTGTGAGACTGTTTCTTACCCATCCATCCTTTCTCTGTTGTGTTGTTAAAATCAGGAGCTCTTGGGTGGCCCTCCCCTTTTTTTACATTTGCCTTTGGAAGCTCCTACCAGTCTTTTGTTGTCTGCTGATACTACGGAACAACAGAAGTTCAAACTAGGAATGTCTGCCCCTTAGATTTTTAAAACTTCAGTTGCACCATCTTTCATATCTTACCACTGCTTACTGCACATTGCAATACAAACAGTATTAATCTATTTTGTTCCATCCTTCTTTTGAAATTGCAAACATCTGGGCAAGCTTACCAATCAATGGCAGCCTACAAACCACATCTCAGGAATCAGCTTCAGATTAGTGTTTCAGTTTTGCTCCTGGTGAGAGAAGGAGCACAGGGACATTATTTTCTAGCTTTCCTACAAACCCCAATCACTTGAAAGCCTAAAAACAGCTTCTTAGGGGCCAGCCTGGGAATAGTGCTACCATTTTGCTCCTGGTGAGAGAAGGAGCATAGAGACATTGATTCTTGACTGTCTCTAATTGGGCGGTGTGTATGCGGCTTCACTTACTGGTTTAGTTTTGAAGCACTGTACAGTTTAGCAATCTTGCACTGAGGTGCTGTATATGTTATCCAGGGCATCTACCAGCAGAAAGCTGCAACAAGCTTACAGACCCTTACGACATTTGGTATGAGACTGATGATCACCAAAAAGTCTATCATCTACTTATTAAGAATCAGCTTGGGATTAGTGTTGCTCTTTTTTTCTGGTGGGAGAAAGAACAAGGGGACACTGATTTCTAGCTACAGGGAGACCAACACTAGTAGTGGCCATGTTGTAGCCAATAGGTGAGTCACCACTATTTATCACCTAGTGAGTGGCTAAATTATTGCCTTTTTGTTGAAATTGGTTTACTGGTTCCTTCCCAGGCTAGTTGTGGGAATTACATTCTACTGAGGCTAAATTCAAGTATCTTGTTGTTGCTTGCTGTGCTCTACTGCTCTTTTCCTTCTTTATTTTCTGTATTATAAAAAAGGCAATTTATCTCAGCACAGGCCATCGTGCACCTGCCTGAAACATTGCAATGTACAGATGCAGGCATTTACAGCTTTAATTTTCTCTATGCTACCTACTGCCCCAGTTCCTAATGCACTTTAAATAGTCAATAGTTTAGTTACACAAACAGGATCTGGTTTGTGCTGTGTGGGTCACTGTTTTTCTTGTGTAGACTTTGTTTTAGACAGACAGGTTTATACTAGGTGGCAAACTGCTGTTTGTGTGTAGACGTAGATTGTTTGTGTTATCTAGATAGGTTTGTTGTAGGTGGCACATTGCTGTTTATGTGTAGACTTAGATTGTTTCTTTTAGACATATAGGTTTGTGATAGATGGCACATTGCTTATCTTGTACAGGCTTAGATTGATTGTTTGTTTTAGACAAGCTGGTTTTTACTAGGTGGCACATTGCTCTTTACGTGTCGAATTAGATTGTTAGGTTTGTGATAGGTGGTACACTGCTCTTCATTTGTAGACTTAGATTACTTGTTGATAGGTTCATAGTTAAGAACTAGGCTACCTGCCCTTGCAAGCCACTTTAAGACTAAACACCTTCCCTTTTTGCGCTTGAAATAATCTATCCCATTTGGTTATAGACTGGAGTTCCCTATCCCATTGTCATTAATTATATATTACCCCTAATGAGAATAACTGGGATCATACCATAGATAATTTGAGGGGACCCCATGCATGGGATAAAGCCTTTAGGAGCTGCCTCTGTCTATTAGTAGTACAAGGGGCAGTCCTGGAGTACATTTTCTGTTTCCTGTTCAGAGAGCTAAGTTGTGATTGAAAATGGACAGGGATGAACTTTGTTTTATGAGGATTAGGAGTCTGATCCAGGGCAGCAGTAACCTCTGAAAGATACACCTGTCCCTCCAAACTGTTGTGTTGATATTGCAGAGGAGGTTTAGATCCTTAGACTGAGTATTTCAGATGCCATTTGATTTGCTGATGTGCAGTAAATTCACCAGTAATGGGGTTGGAGGATGCCTTGTATGCTAGACACAGGTCACCTCTTAGCAGTCTATAAGATACTGAGTATAATGACAGGACTTTGAGTCAGTTCATGTAGGACATATTGTTTAGGCCTTGTATCCTTTTAGTAAGGGATCTCCATGGGCATTCCAGTTGTTGCAAGTGTCTGGACAGATACATGCCAAAGGGGGCATTATATTCAATGACAGGTGTAATGAGGGCTGAGTAAAGGGAACAATGACATCCCTATAGCCAGACACAAACTCTTTGTTTATAAGCTGTGCAACATAGAATGATTTTCTTATAACAATAGACACATGTTGATAAAAACCAAAAACTGATGGTATGAGTGAATAAACAGTACCAAGAACACAAAAAATTCAAAGCACAGGAGACCCAAATTCCAAAAGATGCAAAACTGGATAAGATAGAAGAGCAAGATGAATCACTAGAGTAGAAATGAAGGCACCAGAATCACTAGAGTTGAACGGTGTATTCTCAATTTCCAATTTTATTATCAGTTTACATCTTCAGAGTATATTCTACTTTTCTCCAATTGTCATTTTTGTCATTTCTACACATGTTGATCAAAAGTTAGATCACTGTCCACATAAGTTCCCAAATCCTGAAAAACTCTGTCAACTCTAAGGGCATATTGTCAATGCAGTAGTTCCCTGCGGTAGATGACTTCCCAAAGGATATTGTAATGCATTTTTCGGCATTTAGTTTCATTCTATAATTTGACACTCATTTATTTGAAACAAACCTTCCTGCAGGATGACCAAGTCATTTGGGAATTCAATGACTGCTTCTAGCTTGCAGTCATTTGCAAACTTAGTCAGCCAGAGGCCTTAGGCATTTGCTTTTACTTCAGAAAAGTAGATGCCAAACAGGATAGGTCCCAGTACAGAACCCGAGGAAATCCACTGGTAAGTTGTCTCTGTGGAGGAAACTTCCCCAGTTTTGATTATCTGAGTCCTATCTGTGAGCCAGTTGAAAATCCAGTGAGTGACATAGGGGTTTATTCCCAGTTTGTTTAGTTTTTCTATTATGGCTGAATGTGGAATTGTATCAAAAGCTTTTGCTAGGTTGAGGTATGTGGTGTGTATCATTTTGCCTTCATCCATTGCAGTGCTGACATTTTCAAAAAAAATCCACCATGTTTAGTAAGCATGACTTGTCCTTGATGAATCCTAATTGAGATGGGGCCAGTGTTTGGAGGTTACCTATGTCCTGACTGATTAATTCCATGATAAGTTTTTCCTTGGTTTTGCATATGCGACTGGTCAGACTTATAGGTCTGCAATTGCCTGGGTCTGTGGAAGGTTCTCCCTTATGCAAGGGAATGACTGTAGCCGTTCTTCATTTGCTTGGTACACAACATGTATGGAGGCTGAGATTGAACAGTGTTGTTAGAGGTGTAGTTAAATCATGCTTCATTAGACAGTCAAATACTAAATATTTATATAAATATTAAATATAAATATTAATCAGATGGATTGTGTTTGTGTTACACAAAAAGGTTTGTGATAGATGGCAAATTTCTCTGTGTACAGACATAGATTGTTTATGTTACACAGGTAGGTTTGTTCTAGGTCCACATTACCCTTTGTGTATAGACTTTGTTTTAGACAGGTAGGTTTCCTCTAGCTAGCACATTGCTCTTTGTGTGTAGACTTAGACTGTTTGTTTTAAAAAGACAGATTTGCTCTAGGGGGTACACTGCTGTTTGTGTCGATACTTTGTGTTAGATAGGTTTGAACTATGTGGCACACTGCTATTTGTGTAGAGTTAGATTGTTTGTTTGTTTGTTTTAGACAGATAGGTTTGTACTATGTGGCACATTGGTCTTTGTGTGTAGACTTAGATTGCTTTAGACAGCACCTCCAGTAAATCATTACATTAGTAAGCACCTGGAACCATATATTTGCCCTTTCCAACATTTTCTGTAACCAGCCTGGTGAAAATGGGTATCCTGAGACAATATAGCAGTTCTTGTATGTTTACTGGCAACCACCTGCTACTTAAAGGAGTTGATATAGTGTGTGAGATACAGATATACAAGTTATTGGAGTTAAAGCTCTCACATGATGGCACAACAAACAAACAAAGGTTATGTGCTCACCATAACAATGCATCTGTGTTGTCTTTGTCCTTCTTCGGCTGATGGGTTTCAGATCTGACCTCACATCTGACTTTGGCCACTTTTCAGACATTGGCTTCTCCCCTTACCCATAATCCTCTCTACGCCCTGTATTACCTCAAACTGAGTTTTCCCCCTGGCAGTCAAATGTCCTAGCCAATAACAAGGATATGCAAAGATGAAGCAGTCCAGAAATCTACAAGCATCACTCTAGAGAAAGAGAAGAATAATGTGGAGTTTGTTAGAAAAAAAAGCCCATAGGAAGATCCTCCAGGTCATACTGAGAAACAAAACAGGAAAACTTCCACAAATGGAAGGGGGAATGGAGGGAGGGAGGGTGGATGAGGAAGGATGAAAGCAAACAAAATAGATGTATCATTATGGTGAGTAGATACATTATGCATCTGATGTTGTCTTTTTTGTCCTTTCCTCAAGCAATGGGACAGAGTCCTCAGATAGAAGAAACCCCGGGGTGGTCCTCATGGAAGGATATTCCAGATTACAGTGGAGCCAAATGCCACCCTGGTTTCTGGTTCTATGAGAAGTTCCCCTGAGGGGTAGAAAACCATATCCCTATAACAGAAAGAGTTTTCCCAGTCTTGTTCACTCCTGCAGAGTCTCTTTCAACTTGGGCAAAAATAAAGTAGATCCATCAAATAGAAAATGATAAAGGACATCTACAAGTGCTCTGCAAAATCACAGAGGCACATCCAGGCATGTCTCCTCACAGTAAAGCCTGAACCTGCTACTTTAGAAGCACCCTTTGTGGCATGGGAAATCAGCCTCATGAAAGCATTTGACAGTGACTGTAGGGTGGCCAGTTGCGAAGAATGGTCATCCTGTCCTCCGATGACATGGGCCCTGAGAGGAAAATGGACAGTCCATTGGTCAAATCCCTCTGGAACCTCGTAAAATGTGGCAAATAATTCATCAACCTCAATGCAACGGCCACTGAAGCAGAAACTTGCTTCCTGAATCTGTCCAAGGCCCTAGACTTCCTATTAGGAGGACAGACAGAGGGACTCTCTTCAGCAAATTCCTTTTTGTGGCCACTGCTGCCACCATAGCATCCAATGGGGGAACCCTGCTCCAATGGGCATGATCCTTTGGAGCAACTAAATACTTATCTGGCCTCCTAAGACTGGACTCAGTGACATCCAGATCCTTCCATGTCCAATGTGAAATGAGGTTCACCATTTCATCTGCTGAGGGAACACCAAGGACATAGCTGAGCTGGTTTAGAAAGCCTTAAGAAACACCAACTCCTCCTGAGAAGGGGCTTTGGAAGACCAACTACCTTTCTGTCAAATAGGTTAAAGAATCTGTCTGAACAAGAAGTCCTTAAGGGGTAACCTCGGAGGACCCCTCTCCTTTAAAGAAGTCAGTGTCCTCTGTCAATGATTCCTGCAGGGAATCAATGTGCCTTCAGTTACACTTACATTTACAGGGAGCTTCCCCAGTGGGATAATGTGGGGAAAACACAGAAATGTGAGGGGACTCCTGGATGAAAGCTGTCTCCAGGCTTTATCAGAATGGCTGTCCCAATGGGGTAGAATGAAAAGAGTCAGGACTCAGGGCAGACAGCTGTGGAGCAGGTGAACCTGAGGGGTGCAAAAATGTCCTGCCCACAGAGGTGGATAACACTCTCTCTCCACTGCCTCAAAAGCAGAAGCCATGGAGAACCCAAAACCACTCTAGTAGTGGCCGAGGCCACCTGACCAGATTGGCTTAGAGAATCCCCAAGACCCTGCTTTGAAAGAGAAGTCAGAGCTGAGCTATCCAGCACCAAAGCCCTTTGGGAATGGAACAGCTCCAACAACTTCAAACTGGAACCCGTAACTCTGGATCTGCCACTGGCACTACAGCTCTGAGATCCCTCTGGCTTTGACAGGGTCGGAGCTGTCTGGATCAGAAATGGTGCTGGGGTTGAAGAAGGCCAAGCCTTCAAAACTGACACAGACAAACTCAGGAACCTTGGATCCAATACCTTCTAAGTCAAACAGTGAATCAGAGTAGGAGTCAGCAACATTGGCTGAGGTGGTGCAAAGCTCATGGGCCAATGAAAGACAGAGACAGAATGACTTCCAACTTAATTGGGTCTTGAGAAATTCTCTCATCATTCTGTCTATATCTGCTTCAGTAAGACTCATAGTATATCTAAGAGATGATGAGGTGGATGGACGTCTAGAAGCCCACTGAGGTATATCCTAGCGGAAAGGGGGGTGTAACTTTGATAGCATCAGCTCTGGAGAGAACCTTGGTGTCTATGGGCAGGAAACTTCAAAGAAAAGGAGATTGGATTCAAACAGGTAGGAGGATCCGAAAGTTTAAAATTTTCTGGTGCCACCGATCCCAGAACCGAAAGAGGAGAACATTTGAGATTATGCTTCCTCAACTCCTTAGACTTTCTGATTAATCCCCTTTGGGCTTCTCTGTTTGATTTTTCACAGAGGGGGAAGCTCCAGAGGTTGAAGATGAGGAAGAAAGCAGCAACACCGTCAGTACCAACGTATTTTTACACTCTACCGGTGCTATATGATTGAAACCTGCACATATTTCACATTCAACATTCAGATGCCCAGCTCCAAGGCAGTAGATACATTCAGCATGGGCATCTGAATTAGGAATTTTGTGCCCACAAGAGGAGCACTTCTTAAAGCCAGTAGACTTCTAAAACATAATCACACAACACAGACCACCAATCCCAAAGCCGAAAGAGGAGAGCATTTGAGATTGTGCTTCCTCAACTCCTTAGACTCTTCCTTGTCTTTTTCTGCTAGAAGACAAAGAGAGAAAAAGGGATAGAAAACTACCAGCAATGGTAATCAGCAACAACTCTGTAATCCAAAGAAAAAATACCAACAATAGTTATTAAGCTACTTAATATTGTGGTAGAAGGAGTTAAGAAGCCAAAGGCATGAGGCCTACAAAGGGTAGTGCACTGGAAACTTTTTTTTTTTAATAATGAAAATTTCCAGGGGAGGATAGAGAAGGAAGAAGAAGAAAAGTGAAAATAATCACTTATCTGCCTAAACTTAGCTTGAGCTATGCAAAACAATGTCTGATCGCTGGAAGAGGCAAATGCAGTCTGAGGTAATACAGGGCTTAAAGAGGATTACTGGCAAGGGTAGGAGCATGAGCTACAGAGCCCAAGTCTGAAAAGTGGCCAAAGTGAGATCTGAGTTCGGATCTGAAACCCATCTGTTGTGGAATGGATGGAAAAGACATCTGATCAAGTAGGTTTACCACACAACACCGCACTAAAAGTACACACAGCACAGACCAAAGACACAGACCTTAATATGCTAACTCTCTTAAAATTAGCCTACTTAAACCACAAAAGTAACCCTCAGCAGCCTCACAAGCACAAAACAGAGGCAGCACCCACTACGAAACATACATTACACTGACTCAGTTCAAAAGCCCAAAAAGCAAACCTCCAAATAATCAAACATCTTACTTATAGGTGACTCCATAGTGCGACACAATGATTCATCACTCACCAGGATGTGCAAGGAGAGGGTTACATTCAGTTGCCAATCAAGTTCCAAGATTAACCATATTACACAAATACTCAAGTCCTTGCACCACGAGTACACATATGACACAGTTTACAGTAAACTTGGGTGTAAATCACTTGAGACATATCTCCCTGGACTATATGAAGTCAGACAGGATGGTGCTCTCAGAATAAGTATCTAAGACTGGTATGCACCTAGTCTTGAGCAGCATTCTACTATCACCAAGAATGATGTCAAAATATGAACAAAAGACTTGTTTTCAGCAACTGCCTTAGCTCTTGGTGTCATTTGACGGGGGAACAACATCTGTCAGCCTAAAAGTAGAAGGTAGACAATCCAAACTGCTTTATCAGGGATGGCCTGAAACTCACCCATCAAGGCTTTTGTTTATTGGCTACATCCTTGTCCACCCCCATTGTGTCTTTTTAGTCAATGTCAGTCTTCTAAAGCCTCCAACATAAAAAACAGAATACAGAAGTATTGTTGCCCAATGCTAAAAGACTTAATAAAAACATCACTCCCTGCAAGTACTCCTTGCCCTGGAAAACAGTGATATATGGGTCATCACGGAGACCTGGTTCACGACCAGTGAAAGCACTCCATCAGAACAGGGTTTCATTATTATCACATGTTCAAGCCCACCAGCACTAAAGATGGCAGTGTCTCGGTTTTCTTAAAAAATTGACTTCCAGACTTGTTGGACAAGATAATGACATGGAACACCTTTATGTCCAACTTGCTATCAGCAAAACACATTATATCATACCTAACTATCAGACACTATCTATGCACCCATCAGCCTACACCTCCCAACTAATAAGTGTGGAGTACCTATGTATTAAACCAAACACCATTCTCCTAGGAGACTTCAAATACCTTTCCATAAACTGGGGGACATACATCTTCAAACATGTATGCCAAGAAATTTCTGGACTAATGAGCACAAATGCTCTTGACTAATAAAGACCACAGCCCCAACAATGACAACAAAATCCTGGATTAAGTCCTTATCGGTATGGGACAGCTTTGCCCCTCACTAATTGTAACTTCCTCCCTGGTCAAATCAGACCACATATTAGACACATTTACCATAATAGTGAAGCCTGAAGCAACTTGCAATACCTTGGTATTCATAGATCCCTTCCATCTTGAAGACCCAACTGATAATGCAGAATCATTTACTGACAAATTCTATACCCACATAAATAGCTGCACAAACACATCTGTCCTTCTCAGAAATAAATAATGCCAAATTCAAAAATAAACCTCTGTGGTGGAACCCCAGTATGAATATATTCTATAATAAAATAAAAAATGCATTGCACACAAAAATGAATTTTATTCCCAGGATGCCAAAAACACAGTTGCTAGGTTAAACATGAAATGCCAGACCCTGATCAGATCAACCAAAGCTAGATATGAGGTAAAAATAATCACCCAGGTAAAGGATAACTATAGAATCTTATTTAACTAGGTTAGAAGCCTCAGAAATAAATCCCAGCACTCTGCAGAGCAAGTAGTAATTATATAACATACTTCAACTCAGAGGATATTGCCAATCTATCAAACTGACAAATTCAGCTCAGACCTTAACACCCTCTCTTCTACAATATTTTCAGATCACATACCCACATTGACACCCCTGAAATCTCCCAAGAATAAGTCTTCAACTTGCTATCTAAAGCCAAGAACACTACTTCTATGGGGCCAGATGACATACCAGTCTACCTACTGGTCAGCCTGAAACCTGACTTGTTATACCCCCCTAAAGAGGCTGTTCAATATCACTCTTCAAACAGGCTTCATGCTAGATGAATGGAAGACAGCAAAAGTCATTCTCCAACAGACCCAGATAATTATAAACTTATAAGCCTGACCAGCCTCATCTATAAGGCTATGAAAAGGATCATTACAGAACTGATAAATAAGGATATAGGTAACCTACAGACTCTTGATCTAAGCCATTTCAGATTAATCAGCAGCAGACCCTGTCAACTTCACTTAAATGAGTTCTCTGACAATGTTACTGGAGCAATGGATGAGGGCAAATCCCTAAACACCACATATCTAGACCTTATATTTACATATGTACATATGTACGTATGGCTGTATCTGCCTACCTTTGCATGGGTATATATGTGTTTGTGGGGGGAGCCCTATCAAGTTGATGAAAACTAATTTGTTAGATCTCCAAAAAAAAAAAAAAATACAATTATTGAACTCCATACCAGTTAAAAAAAGGTACAGAAAACATTTTTACAGGAAAGAAACCCAGGTATATTACAGGTAATCACATGCTAGTACCTTGCAATATACCTGCTCGCTGTCACTTGCTCAAAACAGCAAGCTCCAATCTCCTGTTTATACACAGCCCTATAAACACCTGATCCTATATACCACTTATCCTTACTAGAACCTAAACACTAAACCTAAAACTCTCACCCAGTTCCCAACTCGACTTCTCAGTCCCGTACCTCTAAACCTACACTCCTCTCCCTCTCCCTAAAGTCCCTGATCACTCCATAACTTTAACACTCCCTTCCTGCTACCTAAACCTGAAACTTCAATCCCCTTCCCTAAACTTATGTTCAGAGATGACTTCCTAACTCTAAAAGTCCCCTCCCAATTCTTAATCCTAAATCCCCCTCCAGCTTCCTAATGCTAAACTTCCTTCCCGCTCACTCCCCAGAGTTGCTTATCCAAATTCATATTTGAGTTTCAGCTTAAGCAATGCTCCCTCCTCCACGGCTATTTACTCAAACTCATATTCAGGTTTGAGCACGAGCAGAAGCCTATCTGAGCTATGAGGAACTCAGTTCCCTAGCTTCAAGACATTGGTTTTCGAGAGCTTGGAGCTCAAGCACTTGAAGTGAACCCAGGAAACCCCTTGCACCCCCACATCCTTGCATTTCTAAATATACTAACTCAGAGATTTCAAAATGTTGCAGCTTTGCCACTCATCATGAAGCTCGTTTCCTAAACACTGTGTGCAAGATGTTTCATTTACTGGAGGCCAGAATTACATTTTGTGTGTGTGTGTGTGTGTGTGTGTGTGTGTGAGAGAGAGTGTGTGGGTGTGTGTGTGGGTGTGTGTGGTGTGTGTGTGTGTGTGTGTGTGTGTGTGTGTGTGTGTGTGTGTGTGTGTGTTGTGTGTATATGTGTATGTGTGTGTATATATGTGTATATATGTATATATATACATATATATAGCCGACACCGACACAATAATAATAAGTATAATAACAACGAAAAAAACAATTAACAAACCCGACCCGACGACCAACGAACACACACACACCCGAACCGACCACTAACAAACACAGTAACCTAAAACACTAACACCTAAACCTAACCCAAACCCGTACCTAACCTACACACCTACAACACACACTCACCTGCCCTTACCCTAACCCTAACTCCCACCCCTAACCCTAACTCACCCCACACTACCCCACCCCCCACCTTACACCTAAACCTAACCTCACACCCACCCCCCAACCCCTGACAACCACTACACACACCTACACCCCCCACCCACCTGCCCTCTTACACCCAAGACCCCCACCCCACACAACCACACACTCACCTATCACCTCACCTATCACACATCCCTACATACATCCCTGACTTACCTTACCGCTCCCCTCACCCCCCCCCCTCAATCATTCACGTACCCATCTACTTACCAGGTCCACTTTGTCGGTCTTTCGTCTGTCCGGATCTGCGTGGAATGTCAGTGTCGGTCAACTGCGTTGTCGGTCGTGTCGGTTATTCACTGTCGTGAATCGGGTTCGTCATTAGTTTGAGGAGACCCATATATATATATATATATATATATATATATATATATATATATATATATATATATATATATATATACAGATATATATGTCTACATATACACACACACACACACACACACACATATATATATATATATATATATATATATATATATATATATATATATATATATATATATATATGTGTGTGTCTACTCTGGTTGAAAACACATTTGGTCGAAACTGACTTCACTAAGCACACACGATTGAAAGCTCACTTCACTGAAAACTCATTTGGTCAAAACTCATTTGGTCAAATGTTATATATGACCTTTTCCCCACTGTAGTGCGATCTGAAGTTAGAATATAAAGTAAAGGGGTGTGTGGGGGGCACAGCCCCCTCACACTGGGAGGTGTGGGGGGCGTAGCCCCGCACCTACTTTAAATCTTTTAAACCATACACATGTATATTGACAAGTGCAATGAACAACTCTTTCAACAAGAGACTATAAACTCAAACTATGTGGGGGGGCTACACCCATACCCCCCCTTACTTTATATTCTAACTCCAGGATCGCACTATAGTGGGGAAAAGGCCATATATAGCTTTCAACTAAATGAGTTTCGGCCAAATGAGTTTTTGCTTTCAGTCAAGAGTGCTTAGTCACCTGAATTTCAACCAAATGTGTTTTCGACCATATATTATATCCATGTACATATATTTATATATATATATATATATATATATATATATATATATATATATATATATATATATATATATATATATATATATATATTTATGGGTTACCTTCATTTGATCGAAATTCATTTGATCTAAATGCATTTGATTGAAAGTTCATTTGATCGAAAACCAGTATTCAAGGAAAATAACAGGGAGTTGCCCCCTTCCCCAAGGTTGTGCGACCCTGGAGTTGGTATATATAGTTATAGGGGGTGTGGGGTTCGCACAAAATCTGTACTTTTTGTGTTATTTTCTTCTTCTGAAGGAAACACACACATCTGTCTTGGAAAAAGTATGCTGTATGCCAACAGAATTAATTGTGATGGCTGGTTATCCAAGCTGAGCCATTTTTGTGCAGTTTCATACATTTGATCCATAGTGAAATATGCAAAGAAACTACTGCCTTCTTCTCTTTTGTGTGAGCTAATTGGGTTCAGTGCAGGATCTGTATTGTTGACATCAGACATGACAGTCCCACTGTTGTGAATAAAAGGTTTGCTGTTACATCATTTATTGCTAGGACAAAAAAGACACAGAGTATAGGGTGTACTAAACTAAGCAAGCCAAGAAATACAAGCATTACTGTATGTAAAATTAATATTTTTGAACAGTTACATGATTAAATAAAAAAAAAAACAACAAGCAAACAAACAAATAAAATGTACAAGGTACACACTGCAAACCAGGCCTTCTTCCTGTCGTTCTTTTTTCCTTTTAGTTTAGGAAGTAGGTCAGTCTGAAGGGATGGGAGCAGCTCTTCCATCACCAGATTACTCAAGACCTAAAAAACAAATGTTGTGCTATTAATGTGTTATCATCAGACATTTAAAGGAATTCATATATCAGAACAACTCTGCTATCCACTAGAAAAGAGAAGTTATGTCTTACCATAATATTCCATTTGTGGTTGTTAATCTTAACTTATCCTTTACTGTGGGTTTGGTTCCATATCCCGGAAACGACTCTGCCATTATTTCAGCTCGTGCTTTCCAAAAACTCTCAAACTTAGGTTTGCCCATAATGCTCCTCCCAGGATTACCTCAGACTGACTTTGTACAGGATAGTGACAGGCAGGAAATAACAGATCAGAGACCATACCTATAGTCATAAAGGAAAATCCAATCTATTAGGATAGATCTGTTCCACCAAGAAGCCTGAAAGGCAGGGGGAAGGAGGGTGGGAATGTCAAGGATAAGTAAACATCGACAACACAGATGGAATGTTATGGTAAGACATAACTTCTTCATCTGATGTTGTCAATCTTCCCTTAGTCATTGACTGAGGGATGGAGTACCCGGCTATCTAAATCTTGGGAAGTCTCACTAAAGTATATTCCTGAGCACCACTGAACCAAATGATGCTCGTCCCCTAGAGACCAGATCCAGCTTGTAATGAGTAATAAAGGTATGCGGGGGTGCCCAAGTGTAAAGGTATGTGGAGATGCCCAAGTAGCCGCTGCACATACATCACTATAGAAGCCCTGGAATGAAAAACTGCAGAAGTGCCTTTACAGGGGCCTGGTAGTTGCACTTTCCTTTTGTTATAAATGAAGGTTATACAATCCTTAAGCCATTTAGCCACAGAAACCTTAACAACTGATTTACCCAGAGTAGTAGAAGAAAAAGAAACAAACAACTGGTCAGATTTTCTGAATTCTTTTGGTCAGTGAAGGTAAAAACATAATTGTCTATGGACATAGTACAGTTGTGTACACTTACCATAAATGTAGATGTTCGAGTGTATTCACTGTTGCAGTCATTACATTTGGGTAATCTGGTGGCATGTTGCCCTCAGTCGGCCTGATTAACAAAGTCTTGGGTCCTGTGTCAGTTGCTGTCCCTTCTTCCATGACATCAGGTCTTCAGGGTTACAAAACATGCAGCTGACGCCATTACATCAGTTTTTCTTGCCCCAGATGTCGGGTGCCCCCCAAATGGGGAGCTAAAAATATATATGTATATATAAGTATGTAATTTAGAACACAAAAAAATATACCTCCAAACAAAAGCAAATACACCCAAAAAGGCTTTCTTGTGCAGAATTTGTCCAACTGATAGTTCTGGGGTGAGGCAAAAAGATCTATGTCTGGATTCCCCCATTTGCGTGTCAACATGTTGAAAACTTGTGTTTCCAGTTTCCATTTGCGTGGGTCCATAAGATTTCTGCTTAGTTCATCTGCCAGAGTATTTAACTTTCCTGGCAGGAATTGAGCTTGTAGTTGTATCTGATAGGTCAAGGTTGTGTTCCACAATGCCATGGATAGTCTGCAAAGGGGGTAGGAATATGTACCCCCCTGCTTGTTTATGTACCACATAACTGTGGTGTTGTCTGTCTTTATCATTAGTTGTCCTGGATAAAGGTAGTCCTTGAAGGCTGTCAGAGCATTCTGTACAGCTAGCATCTCTTGCTGATTGATACGAAGGTGCATTTGATTTGGGCTCCATTTGCCCTGAATGTACTTCCCTGCCAGATGAGCCCCCCAAGCATAGTCTGATGCGTCTGTTGTTAGGGTTTGGGTGGCAGGGGGTGGAGTGAATGTCAGTACCCTGTTTTGGTGGCAGACCTCTGCCCACCATAGGAACTCTAGTTGCAGGCAAGGTATAATAGAAATCATTGTTTCCAGGGTGTAACAATGTTGACTCCATAAACTTTTTAAGTATCACTGAAGTTTCCTTATATGCAGTCTTGCATATGGAATTAGAAGAATGCAGGAGGCTATGAACTCCAAGGCTTGCAGAATCTATCTTGCAGATAGCAGGGTTTTTGTGGCCACCTGTTTGTAGTAAGTCATCAATTGAATTTGCTTTTCTGGTGTGAGGTAAGTCATCTGGGCAGTTGTATTCATGCTTGCACCCAGGAATGTAATTTTTTGAGAGTGTACCAGTTGTGATTTCTTTTTGTTTATGGTGTACCCTAGACAAGTTAGAACCCTTTTTACAAACTCCAGGTGCTTTAGAAGAATGTCCTTGTTTTCTGCCTGAATTAGACAATCGTCCAAGTATGGATAAATTTGAATATTTTTTTGCCTGCAAAATGCAATTACTGGTGCCAGGCACTTTGTGAAGACCCTGAGTGCAGTAGATAAGCCAAAGGGCAGTGCAGACAGGGTTGCCAGATTTCATATCAGCCAGGTAGGGGTCTTTAATGTGAGTGCAGAGAACTGGTAATGTGAGTAGCCTGCTTTGAAGTGGAGGTATCTTCTGCAAGATTCCCTGATTGGGATACGCAGGTAAGCCTCTTTATGTTTAGAGTTACCAACCAGGCATCTTTGCCTAGCATAGGTAGTAACTGTTGAAGAGTCAGCATCTTGAATTTTGGAATGTCCAGAAATGTGTTTAGAGTGGATAGGTCCAGAATTGGATGCCATGATTTGTCTTTTCTGGGTACAAGGAAAAGTCTGGAATAGAAACCTTGTCCCGTTTCCTCTTCTGGTACTGGTTGAATAGCCCCCATGTTCATGAGGGACAGAACTTGTTTCTGGGCCCCTGCCCATTGATTTAGGGGCAGATCTGGCCATCCGTTTGGGATTGGCAATGTGTGGAAGTGAAATATGTATCCCTGGGATACTATATTTAAAACCCATTTGTCCTGGGTAATAAGTTGCCAGTTTTGTGCATGAAGTGTTAGTTTTCCCCCCAAAGGGGCGGCTACGAGGTAAGTGCTTGGTGATTGTAGAGGGAAGTCATTGAGACTGTTTACCATAGGGACGTGCCTTGTTGCTTCCAGTTTTGGAGGCGGAGGCACCCCATTGTTTTGTTCTTAAAGTTCCTTGTGACTGAAACCTGGAGCCTTTGGAATGTCTTGATTTGACCTGAGCGGCTCTCGAGGGGATGGGAAAGGACTAGTTCTTAGTAGGTCAGTGCCTACTAAATCTTGGAGGTTGCACTTGTAAGAAATCTTTCACAATTTGCATAGATTTAGCTTTATTTTCCATCTTTTTTAACACTTCTTCAGCCTTATTACCAAAGAGACGGTCCTGTTGTAAAGGAGCATCCAACAATTTAGCTTTAACATGGTCAAGCAGAGTTTGCTCTTTAAGCCAAGCATGCCCTCTTAGCACAGATCCAGTTACAGCAGCCCTGCAAGAGGCCTCCAAGGAATCAAAACCACATTGCAAAGTATGTTTTCCAACTTATTCAGCTGAATGCAATAAATCCTGCAATTCTTTATTTTCCACACAGTCAGAGATTAACATCATTTTTTGTTTAAGTAGTTCCATGACATGCTGTTGATATTTAAGCATATGAAATTGACAGTTTAAAGCCCTGATTGCCAAGGTTGCAGACATGTAAACCTTCTTATCCCATCTATCCAGCATCCTGGAATATCTATCAGAAAGGGTAGGATTTTTGGCAGTAGAGGCCTTAATGCCCTTGGGACCCTGAGAAATGGTTTCAGGATCAGCAATAGGGCTTTTGAAAAGGAATTTGTAGGAGTCAGGAACCCTGTAGTATCTGTCTGGCTTACAAGGAGCCAGATGCAGAGAATCAGGAGTCATGCTAGATTCTGAAAAAACATCAACAATGTCTAGAACAGGAGGTATAGCCAAAGGCCTATGCTGAGGAAGTAGAAGAAAATCCCTAAGTCTCTTTCTAGATTCAGAGAAGTCCTGACTTTCCCAGTGGAAATGTTCCCTTAAGGCATGTAAAGTTTCCCCAAAAGAAAAATCCTCAGGGGGAGAGGCAGAAGGAATGGAATCCTCTGCATCAGAGTCCTCATAAGTAGGAATAGACAAATCCTGTTCATTAGAAGAGTCAGAAGAAATAGAATCCTATTCAGAAGATTCATAATCAATGTCTTGCCTAGGCCTCTTAGAAGGTGGGGTTTGGCTACCCCTGATCAGAGTAACTAAATCAATCTTCAGCCATTTTGATCATTTGTTTTTTAGGCCTAGGGGCCTGCACATGTGGCCCAGGTGTCGGTTTTTTTAGACATAGATTTAGATTTTGGCCTTAGTTTTGAAGATGGTGGCAGTCCAATATACAAATCTGTAGGTCTGAAAACACCCTCAGAAGTCGGTGCCTGCACAGTGGCTCCGGACCCATCTAAGGTACAGACATCCGCGGGTTCCATAATTGAACTATCTCGTAGCATACCAGACTCCAAATGAATCTCAGTAGATGCCTGCGAATAAGAAGTAGTGGAAATCAGGGGCTGCAAAAGCACCTCACTGAGTACCGGTGAACCGGCGACTGACTTAGGAGAAGTGTCGTCATCGGTTTTGGACCTCGACATTCTGTCTCTATCTTTTTCTTTGCGGTTTTTAGGTATTCCGGTAGTTGGACTGCTAACCGATGACATTTCTGGATAATTAAATCTTGAGCCAAAATATTTAGAAGCAAAAATAAACCGACGTTTAATCGTGCATTGATTAAATTTAGCACAAAACTGACAGCAAGGCACGTTGTGGTCATGGCCTAGGCAAGGAATACAGTACAAATGAAAATCCTTATGAGGTATTTGCTTCCCACAAGTAATGCAATTATTAACTTTTACTGACATCGGTAAGGAGCAAGAAAAAGTTTCCCCAACAGGGTACTTAGCTTTTAGTTGAAGACTTTGGTTCTGAAACTCGAATACGAAAATTTCAGGAGTCGGCCGACCGGCACTTGCGAACTGCTTCTGCTTCGGGGACCACGCGCCAAGAAAGACTGATGTAATGGCGTCGGATGCATGTTTTATACCCCTGATGACCTGATGTCATGAAAGAAGGGACAGCAACCAACGCAGGACCCAAGACTTTGTTAATCAGGCCAACTGAGGGCAACCTGCCAGCAGATTACTTGCGAACTGCTTCTGCTTCGGGGACCGCGTGGCAAGAAAGACTGATGTAATGGCGTCAGCTGCATGCTTTATACCCCTGACGACCTGATGTCATGAAAGAAGGGACAGCAACCGACGCAGGACCCAAGACTTTGTTAATCAGGCCAAGTGAAGGCAACCTGCCAGCAGATTACCCAAATGTAATGACTGCAACAGTGAAACACGAAGAACATCTTGCAAATGTAGATAATATTCACCCTTGTTTAAAAAGTTGTGAAAAAATACAGGAAGTTGTATCTTCTGATTGATATTAGTCTCAGACACTATTCTTGGCAGAAAGGATGGATTAGTTTGCAAGGACACCCTGTCACTACGGAAGGTTAGGTAATGAGACTAGCAAGACAATGCTTGTAGTTCTGATATTCTCCTAGCAGAAGTAATAGCAAGAAAAAATAAGGTTTTCCAAGATAAATACTTCAAATCACAATTTGCAGATGGCTCCAACGAGGAATAAATTATGGACTGTAGTACCAGATTCAAGTCCCAAGTTGTGGAAGAATCCTTGTATGGAGGTCTGAGCATTAAGGTTCCTTTCAGAAAAGTTTTACAAAGTTTGTGGGACATTAGAGTTCTATCATTTAAACCATTCTGAAAGTTGGAAACTGCAGCCTAGTGCTCGTACAGACAAGGAGGATGTTCCTGCCTCAAAAAGTGATGCTAAGAATTCTAAGACCTTATCAACTGGTGCAGAGTATCAGTCGAGGTTATTCTCTGTAGCCCATTTTGAAAAACTGTGACACTTACTGTTGTATAATCTTCTAGTCAAAGATTTAAGGGAGACTAGAACAATTCGTTGAACTGGGGCAGTGAGACTTGTATGCCTGGCAATCATTGAAACTGGAGAAGCTATGCGTGAGCTTGAGATTTTGAAGATTCAGATGAATGAGTCCCTCTGGATGGGACAAGAGGTCTGGAGCTGGGTCCAGGGTACAAAGTTTCTGAATTAATTAAGGCCAAACAAAGGAAAACCATATCTGTCGAGGCCAAAATGGGGCAATGAGAATTATCGTATTCTTCGACCTGCTGGCTTTCTTCAGAAACTGGGAAATGAGAGGTATCAGGGGAAAGGCATACAACAGACCAGAAGGCCAATCGTGAAGGACAGCATCTCTCAGTGACTTCCCTGGTGGGGGGAATAGGGCAAAGTAGCTGCTGCACATGTTGTTTGGGGGGTGCTAAGAGATCACAGCTGGGCTGGCCCCATTGGTGGAATATCCTTTCCATCACCAAAGGATTCATTGACCACTCGTGAGGCGTTAGGATGCTCCTGCTTAATTTGTCCACAATCACATTGGAGCTCCCCATAATATACACTGCAATTAGAAAGTGGTCGGATGAAACTGCCATTTGTCATACCTTGAGTGCTTCTCGACAAAGAGGGTAAGACTTGGTTTCCACTTGCTTGCTGATGTACCAAACAACTGAATATTGTCTGTTTGGATCACAATCATTCCCAAGGGGAGGGTTTCTAGGAATGCTTGCAATGCCAAAAGCACTGCCCTCATCTCTACAATACTTATATGCAAATTAGCCTCTAACTGGGACCAAGTACCTTGGACTGTCTTTCCCAGATAATGCCCACTCCCACCCTATCAGGTATGTGTCCATGGTCACTACGACTTGGGGTTGAGGAGGGACACAGGGTCAGCCCAACAAACTTTTGTTGGAGTGAAACCACCAACTCAGGTCTTTATTGCACAGATTGGTGATCAATACCTGATGGGACATTGGCTGATTCAGTAAAGACCATTGTGACGCCAACAGCCACTGTAGGATTCACATGTGAAATCTCGCAAGGGGAACTAAAGTGATAGTGGCTGCCATTGATTCTAGAGTTTGTTACAGCAATCTTGCAGTCACTTTTTTGCTGCGAATAATCTGGCTAACTTGCGATTTTATTCTTTGAAGTCTTTCTGGGGGAAGAGACACGATACCAGTGTTTGTGTTTAACACCACTCGTATAAATTCTAACTGCTATGTTGGCTCTAGATTGGATTTTTTGTAGTTTACAGTGATCCCCAGTGAGGAGCAAGTTTGAAGAATGTAGTTCCTTGCCCGCAACAATAGATGCCTGGTGGGTGCAGTAATGAGCCAGTCATCTAGGTATGGAAACATGCAGAATCCTTGCAGTATGAAGTGAGCTGCTAGCATTGCCATGCATCTGGTAAATACCCTGGGGGGCTGTGTTGAGACCAAAGGACAAAGCTCTGAACTGATAATGACTGTGTCCCATCTGGAAGTGCAGGAATCTCCTGGAGTGCGTGTTCATTTTTATGTGATAATATGCATCCTGAAGATCTATTGACCACATCCAATCTTCTTTTCCTAAGAACTGAAGTACAAACTGAACCATAACCATTCGGAATTTGGGTTGTTGAACTAACTTGTTCAGAACACTAAGATCCAAAATCTGTCTCCAGTCCTGTTTTTTGGCACTAAAAAGAATCTTGAGTAAACTCCGGATCCTATTTTGGTCTGGTTGGACTGCTTGGATGACTCTTTTGTCGTGCAGTTTTTGAATTTCTAAGACTGCTGCATCCCTGTGACTGGGTGGAATGTCTTTGATTCTTTTTGGTTGTCTGGGTTGTTTTGAAAATGGGATATTTTAACATCTGGTTATAATTCTCTGCACTCAATTCTTCATTGTTATATTTTGCCAGGCAGACAGGTGCAGGGGTAATCATCCCCCGAATGCCTCCAGAGGATGGCAATCAGGCCTCCATTCAGAAGTGCTGATTAGAGTTACCAGGTTACGAATCCCTGGGACCTTAATTTTGTGGGCCACCTCTGCCTAGAGCATGGCGTCTTCCATTGTAACTCCTCCCTCTGCTCTGGGGGTGTCATTCCCACGTGAGTCCTGGAAAGTTCCTTAGGACTTTTTTTGAGCCATAGCTTCCCACTCCTCTCCTTCCTGGAGTAAGACCATTGAGAGTGAAAAAGCGTACACCCATGGCAGAAACAGTCTTTCTATCCTTCTCACACATGTCAAAGGTCTCTTTAACTTTGGGACCAAAAAGGGATGTTCTGTCAAAAGAAAAACTGATGAAAGAAAACTTGAATGGCTCCACAAAGTGTTTACTCATGGCTATGCCAGAACTCGCTGTCCTAGTTGTCCCTTCAGCTGTGTGCACAATGAGCCTCATGAATGAATTACATATTGTTTCAAGGGTTGCCAGCTGGAAGCTACTTTATCCTGCACTGCCTCAGCTACAGCTCCTGTCAGAGTATCTGATAGCTCCTTTATCAGGTCTCGTTGGAGTCTCTTAAAATTTGCCATGAAGTTTAAGGACCTGAGCGCAAAGTTCGATGAAGTGTATAAGCACTTTCTGAATCTATCTATCATCCTAGACACTTTGTTAGGAGGATGAATAGTAGGACTTTCATGAGCAAGTTCCTTTTTAGTGGGTGCTACAACCACCATGGCATCTACTGGTATCCCTTTAGCCCAAAGTTGGTAATCCTCAAGAGCTGACAAAATTTGGTCTGGTCACTTGGGGATTGGCTTAACGGAATTAGGTATCTTCCAAGCCTGTTGCGCAATCAATTTAATTAGATCATCAGTGGGCAGAGAAATCCAAGAGGTAGATTGTCGAGCATGGAAAGCCTGCAGGGTGACCTTGGGGAACTTTCCCCTTCATCGAAATCAGTATCTTATATGTAAGACTCTTCAGGGGAGTCCAAGTGCTTCCTCTTGCACTTTCTCTTCAGGTTCACCTCCTCAGTGGGATGGTCTGGAGAGGTGTCTGAAGAGACATAACCACTGTGGTTGAATCCTGAGGTTTCTGTGCCTGCTGTCCCAAGCAGAGGCTGGAGGTAGCTCTGGGCAAGGGGAAGGACCCGGATGTTGACCCGATGACAGTGGTATCAACTGTGAGTCCACAGTGGACAAGGCCTTCTCCATGGCCTGGAAAGCAGGCCCCCCCATAGAGTAATGGGAGCCTGGAACTGAGAAAGACATCCTCAGAACCTTGGTCCCACTCTGCACCGAGGAAGCTGCCTCCGAAGCCAAAGTTGAGCTCACATGTGCCGACACCCAGAGGAGCATGGACAGCTCCGACAACACCGGAGTGGATCCACACTTCCCAGAATTTACAGTGAAGCTTTGACCCAGACAGGTCTTCAGAGCCAACAGAACTGAAGAGCTCAAGGTAGTTACTGGTGCCAGAGATGAAGATCTAACTGGCAATGACACGGTAGAAATTAGGACTTTCAGAGCTGGGAACTCTGAAGGCTCAGTTGGAGTCAGAGGAAGAACTAAAAACAAGAGAAGAGACAGGTAAGGTTCCAGAGCCAAGAAGGCTAGGAACCGATGAAGTAGCGAACCCCCTCGCTGTCAAGAGCTGGTCCACCAGTCTCAGAACATCAGACTCCGTGAGGCTGTTGGTGGAATCAACCGAAAAGACCGACTGGGATCTAGGTTTTTCCAAGAAAGGGGTTGGAGGTCAGTCTAGAAAAGGGTCTACAGATGCAAAGTATCTTGTTCAGGGCCTGTCTGTAAAAGAAATTTCCTTTGGTTCCAACAGAGATAGAGCCAGGGATTGAAGAGGCACCAAAGTCACTGTGCCAGTAGCAATAGCCATGCCAAAATAGTCGGTGCAAAGACTGGCACCGATGACACCAAAGGTTTAAGCAATTTCCCATTAGGCTCTGTGGAAACTATGGGAACCGGGGAAGTTTTAGTCATCTTAGTTGTTGGTGCTGATGGGACTGTCAAAACTGACTGGCTCCTCTTCTTGGAGCAATCATGTTTCGACGAAGAGGAAGAAGAAGAATGGGGGATAATGTCAGTTTTAGACTTTGTAGAATCAGATACGACCTCACTGTAGTCAGACTTAATAACGCACTTTAAAATCAATTTATTTTTTCTTTCTGCAAGAGCCCAGTGACTGAAGCCACAACAAATAGCGCAGTCTTCTTGAAGGTGCACCAGGCCCAAGCAGTAGACACCTAGAAAGTGCTCGTCAGAATTTGGCAATTTCCTATGACACTTCTGGCATCTTTTGAAGCCACAAGTAGTCTTAGCCTTCTCTGCTATATCAGAAGACACACACACAGACACACACACAGACACACACACACACACACACACACACACACACACACACACACACACACACACACACACACACACACACACACACAGAAAGGGAACATAAGTTTTAAGTTTAAGTTTTGTTTTTTTTTATATATATATATATATATTGCTAGGCAGAAAGACACATACCTACAATGGTATGGAAGGTTTACCATAGTGGTAAATAGGAAAGTTAGAGAGAAAAAAAGTACTACCAATGGTACTGAAGGTTTACAGTAAAGGTAAATAAAGAGAAGAGAAAGTGAAAGAAAGAAGGACTACCAACGATGGTATTTGGAAGAAAAATACTAAAAGTGTTAAGGAAGGAGGAGCTGGGTAATCAAAATAAAGATAACGACTAACAAAAGTTTTTTAAATAAAAGAACACTTACAGTTTTAGATTAAATAAGTTCGCTCAAGAGCTGACAGGAAAAACAAGTCTGATACTAAAAGCTGCAAACAAGATCTGAAGTAATCCTGAGAGGAGCACTGTGGGTAAAGCTAAGCTCAAGAGTTTTTGGAAGGCACGAGAGTTGGAATAACAGCCGAGTCGGTTCCAAGATATGGAACCGAACCCACAGTCAAGGATTAAGTGAAGATTGACAACCACAGATCATTGTTTATTCATGTTACACATGGCATACCTTTTCATAAAGGTACTATAGGAATTAACATTTTTGAGGGAACTCCTTTACTAAAGCTGAACTCTGTACTCATTGGAACACTTCCCTCTTCTGCTCACTACATCTACCATGTGGCTGACACAGACACTGACTTGGTCACACAGCAATGACTGGACTGCAATTAGTCAAAAAAAAAAAAAAAAACATTACAGCTAAACTTACATACATGTGTGTTGTCTCCCAGTGCTTCTTAACATTAAATGTCAGTCATTGTTTTCCTGAGAAATCATTTTATTTTGCAATTAAACACTGTTAATTAATTTATTTATTTATTTGTTTGTTTGCAGTTGGTTAACCAGGATAGTCCATTGGGCCAATAAGAACCCATTTTCAATGGAGTCCTGGGGAGAAAAGCTCCAAGACAAAACAAAGATTACAGCAGTTACAATTAAATTTTAGGTTACATTAAGTACAAAAAACAAACATTACATTTATAAATATACAGTTTCTTGAAATGGAATAGTACAATTAGAGAATTATAAGAGATTATTTACAATTGGCTTAGTATTTGCTAGATGCAAATATGAAATTAGAGTCTGGAATAAATGAGATAGTTGCCTGTAGACTACAGACTTGAACTTTCAAATATTGCTTCATTTAGATAAGGAACACAAAAAAGTCCAAGCACACTTCATGGAGCACACCAAACGATGTATCCCAAAGCCACTGCTTTTTATTTAAGTGTTGAATAAAAAGCAGTGGTTTCAGGATACATCGTTTGGTGTGCTCTGTGAAGTGTGGTTGGACTTTTCAGCACACTGGCTCCCTTGTTTATCGGTTAATTTAGTTAAGCACCACCAGTTAATAATTGCCTCAGGCCTGTAAACTTTAAATGCATCTCTCACTGCACACCTTTACTCCTTTTTGTTCTACTCTACCAAGGAGACTAACATCACTTCTGACAATAAACATCTTCGTAACTCATCCTTTCCTAGTGTCAATGAAAAACACAAAGAGGCAAAGACAAAAAGTAATGGGGGAAAAACCCAAAGCAAGGATAATGTTTCAATCTTAGTCAAATTCACTTAAAAGTTAATAGAACAAAACAGGTTTTACATCAAAGTGCATATTCTGATGAATAAAAAAGTTTGAACCTCAAATGGCTGACATTATTGACTGATTATAATCCTCACTGCTTAACTGGAAAATTAAAAAAAATATGAGGAACAGGGCAAAAGTATGAGGTAAAATCAGGAACAGATGAAAGCTAAGAGTAAAACAATGTGTGGCATTTTATCTGACATTTGTTTAAAGAGGACCATTATTAAGTGACTCATTTCAAGGATAGCCCAAGAGCACTGACCTGTTTAAATAACCTGCTCAGAGCTGTGGGAGGGTGGCATAATGGTTAAGGCGGTTACCTTACATGCACAAGGTGCAGGGTTTGATTCTCACATGGGGTAATTGGCTAGGCTTAAAATGGCCCACAAGGGCAATGAGCCTAGTAGTAATCTATGAACCTATGAACCTACAGTGGTCCTGTATGCAGCCAGAAACTCTAAGAATCAAACCTAGGACTACATTATGAAGCTAATTAGAAATGCATGGCCATATCACTCTCTAGTACACCAAAATATGTTGTACACACCCAGTGTTCTACATTACAGTAACAGAACAAATGCAAAATATAAAATGCATGTGAATGAAACCAAAGCAACACAATCAAATAAAATAATATTGGAATAAATGAACCATATATTTGCCAAACAATACATGAAGCAATGCATTGAACACATTAATACAGTAGCTATATGCTTTGCTACAATATTGGTTTACTTATGCACACTAACAGATACGTTAACACTCAACTGAAACTAACTTTGTCAATATAGAAATAGCATTTTTTACTTCTTTCTCTTAAACTGTAAGTCGCCTTTCACATCTTTTACTTTTTTATCATTCATTGTTTACTACATATGTTCTTTGACATAACTGGGGCATGCTTTTGTTGATATGTATTTACATTTTTAAGATAGTTGTGTTTTTTATATTAAGTATTTTGCATTTGCAGAGTTAATCTTGGTTTTAATATTTTTAATTCTTCAGGCTTACAGAACAAGAGAAATCACATGATTACTGTGTATAGCCCTATTGGTTATTCTTATACCAATGATGAAGCCTTTTGGGCTATTTAAATTTGTGGAGTAGTCTAAGTTGTTATTCTGATGACATCCCTTGTTCAGAGGGATGAAAGTGCTTAATTTTTGCAATAAATGATTGTTTCTGCTGTTCCTGCTGTCCCCCATTTGATGCCTGTTTTATTTTTTGAAGATTAGTGTTTGGTGGGGATGCATTGCACCTGTGTTAGTTCCCAGATGTAGCCCATTGCCAGACCCTTAGGGCCTCCCGACAAAGGGGGTAAGATCTGTTTCCCCCTTGCTTGTTTATGTACCAGACTACAGAGTTGTCCAATTGGATTGCTGTCATTCCCAGATGGAGGGAGTCTTGAAATGCTTGTAATGTTAAAAGCACAGACCGCATCTCCAGGAGGTTTATGTGCAAATGGGTCTCTTGTTGCTACCAGGTGCCTTGAACTGTGTTCCCCAGATAATGCCCCCCCCATCTGGGAAGCATCCCTGGTTACTGTGGCTTGGGATTGGGCAGGAATAAAGTGACAGCCTTGAGATGCCCGAGGAGAGTGAATCCACCATCGAAGATCCTTTTTGCATGAATTTGTTATAATGATTTTGTGTGTCATTGATAGTTCTAGAATTGACCACTGCATCAAAAGTAACTATTGAAGTATTCTCATGGGAAGACAAGCTAAGGGAATAAGGACAACTGAGGCGGCCATTACACCCAATACTTGAAGAATTAGTTTGGCAGAAGCTTGTTTCTTTGGAAGTTTTGCTATCACCGTTCTTGTGTTTATTTCTGCTCCTATGAAGACCAAGTTTTGACATGGCTCTAGAGCAGATTTTTCATAGTTTACTGTAATTCCTAGAGAGGAACAGAGTTGTAGCGTGGAGTATTTGGCCTGTAGCAAAAGATGCCTGGTCAGGGAGGTTATGAGCCAGTCATCCAGATATGGAAACACCTGGAGCCTTTGACATATCAGGTGAGCCACAACTACTGCCATGCATTTGTTGAACACTCTAGGGGCTGTAGTGAGACCAAAGGTCAGAGCTTGATATTGGAAGTGATTGGTTTCTAGCCAGAAGTGCAAGTGCCTTCTGGACTGCCTTTTTATCCGTATATGGTAGTACACATCCTGAAGGTTTACACAGCACATCCAATTGTCTTTTTCCAAAAAAGAAAGTACTCACTGCAGTGTCACCATCTGGAACTTGTTTTTTTTCACTGATTTGTTTAGTTTGCTGAGATCCAAAATGGGTTTTCATCCCGTTTTCTTTGGAACTAAAAAGAATCTTGAGTAAGTTTCAAATCCTCTCTGGTCTGCAGGGACTTCTTGGATGGCTCTTTTTCTTAGCAAGTTTTGAATTTCTAAGGTCGCTTGTTCCTTTTGACTGGGTGGAATGTCTGGAACTGTTTTGTTTTTGGGAATGGGGAATGGGGAAGGAAAAGGGAATGACATAACCCATGGATGTTATGTTCTGCACCCATCTACCATTGTTGTTTGTTATTTTCAGCCAAGTATGAAGGTGCAGAGACAATCGTCTCCCAAATGCCTCCAGAGGTGGACAACTGGGCACCTCCTCAGGAGCGCTAAAAGAGCTTACCAAAAAAGGATTTTCTGCAGCCCTGATTCTGTGGGCATCCCCTGCCACAAGGCGTCTTCTATTATTGGTTCCCCCTCTGCCTCTAGGGGAACTTTCACCCTGTATGTCTTGGAAAGACTTTTGTGATTTTTTTGAACCACATCTTTCCACTACCTCTTTGACCTTTGGGAAAGGGTCTGGTGGGTATGGAAAAACGTACTCCAATGGCAGATAAGGTATTGCCTTCCTGTTCACACCTGGTGACCGTCTCTTTAACTTTGGGCCCAAAGAGAGAGGAGCCACCAAAAGGGGGGTTAATGAAGGAAGACTTGAAGGGCTCCATGAACTTGCAAAGGCACATCTAAACCAGCCTCCTAAGTGAGATGCCTGAACCTGCTGCCCTACTCGTTCCATCTGCTACATAAGAAGTGAGTCTCATGGAAGAGTTGACGACCGAACTTAGGGTGGCGAGCTGAGAGATTACCTTGCCTGCAACCACATCAGCTACAGCTCCTTGGAGGGAGTAGGACAACTCCTTTATCAGATCCATCTGTAGTCTAGTAAAATGAGTTAAGTAATTCAGTGACCATAAGGCAAAAGTTGCTGATGAAAAGACACACTTCCAATATCTATCCATGGTCCTAGAATCTTTATTCGGGGGATGGATAGTGGAACTGATCACAGATAGTTCCTTTTTAGTGGCCACCGCCAAAACCATGACATCAATTGCTACACGTTTTGTAAGGAAAGGCTTGTCCAAAGGGGCAGTAATATATTTATTTGGCCTCACAGGAGTAGGTTCTATGTCGTCTGGGGTCTCCTAAGCCTTCTGAGAGACTGGGTCAATAAGCTCATCGGAAGGATGGGTCACCCAAGAGGTGGAAGGGCAAGACCCAAAAAACTTCAGGTATACCAGCTCCTCAGCTGAAGGGGTTGTGTACTGCCAGTCACCTCTCTGTTTTAACATTTCTAGGATGTCTACAAAGGAGACGTCTTCAGGAGGCAACTGAGGGGACTCTTTTGCATCATCCAGGTCAGTATCAGATGTAACTGACTCTTCTGGGGAGTCCAGATGCTTCCTCTTGCAAGTCCTCTTCCAAGGAGCTTCGTCAGTGGGTAATCTGGGGAAGTTTCAGAAAGAGGAGGGTCCTTTGCTGGATGTCCTGAGGCATGGGGTCTCTGCAGTCTTTTGGAAGGGGTACGTAAGTAGGCAAAGTCACTAGTCCAGAAGTGGAAAGAAGATCCTGGAGAGACTGTGTCTGAGACTGGGATGTAGTCATTACCCTCCTTATAACCTCAAAGGCACCCTGTCCCTGATCCAAAGAAATCCTTGGATCTGACAAAAAGGTAGTGAGTGTTGAGGAAATCCCCAGCGCAGAGGACAAACACTCTGAGGCAGAGGTAGGATCTGAACTCACCCATTCCGAAGCTCCAAGAGGCAAGGTCAGATCCACTGAGATCCAAACCCTATCTCCGGGTCCAACTGGGGAGTGTCGGCTCCTAGAGGTCTCCTGTTCTGACAGAGCTGAAGAACTCAGGGCAGACATCAGATCCAAGGAACTTTTGGGCCTAGGATCTGAGATGGATACCAGCTGGACATCCAAATCTTCTAGTTTCAAAAGCAGGGGACGGATTAGAGGAGGAATAGGTGCTGATGGACAGGACTTTGTTGGATCCAGTGCCTTTGGGCTTGGATCCAGTAATAACTTGGCCAAAGCCAGTGTCTTCAGAAGCCTCTGCACTACCCTATCTACATCATCATCTGACTAGCTCCTGGTAGATTAGGTAGACAAGGTAGGGAAAGAAGCTCGAGTACTAGTGTAATACCCTGCATCCTCCTGCCTCTACCAGATCTAGTTTGGGTAAGCAAACCGCGAGTAAAGGCGATCCACATGCCAGTGCCTGACCCTCTGCTATATTGCATGAAAAGCTTCGAGTGTATAACAGTAACACATATACTGCAACAGCATTCCAGATCTAGTTTGAAAGCAAACCAAATGCACTGCACACATGCAGGGTGGATATACATAGTAATAACAATACATTTTTATACCCATGGTAAAGCTAAGCTTGGTAAACGAAATGTGGAGAGAAGGACTCCATGATCCTGGAGGCGACTCAAGGAGCTCAATGGAAGGAGGAACTCAAGGAGAACAATAATAGCACAGAACCAAGAAATTACTCATCCTTAGCGTTATAGTCCACCAAGGTATGAGATATAAATCCTGTTGGAACTACCTAAGTCTTACATTAACAAATAGCTCCATCCTTTGAACTAACTGCAGATTTTTCTCTGTAGAAACCTTTGTGGTAGGTTTTGCCTATGGTGTTGCTGATCATGCTTTGTAATGAACAATCATAGCTAATGGTAATACAGTCAAGCTAGCAATTTCATAGAGTTCGCTTCTAGAACTGATCAGCATCTTCCAAAGAATAGATAATCATAGCATTCTGAAATCCTGTTTGTGTGATCTTTAATAAAGTGAGCCAAAATCTGCTAAACATAAATACTGCCAGTTTGTGCTAGATTTATGAAAGAGTTTTAGAGTGGGCTTTTAAAGAAGGTTTCTAATTCAATGAACTGATTAATACAACTAGTAGATTTACGTTTGGGAAGAAATATTTGGAGTGGGTAATAGGAAACCTGAATATGGGAAAAGGATGTATAAGGATGTTTGAAGAAATGGGGTTTAAAGAAGGTGGGTAATTCGCCTAGCAGTGATTAATAACCACTCAGAAACAATGTTTTCCAGAAAGAAATTTTAGAAGCGCAACTTGAATCTGCAGTCAAGAGAAAAAATCAGCAGGATGAATAATATTTTTAAAAGCCACGGACTTCTGGGACTTCTGACTGGTGAATAGATATGAGTAACGAAAATTTTGAGAAAGTCAGTGTAAATTGAGCGGTAATGTGGCTTCCTGGGTATCTCCATCACAAAAAGCAGCTTGGAAGCTAATGATACTCTTTAATTCCACTTGCTAGCATGTAGGAGAAATAGGAAAGTCAGAAATTCCCAAACATGTGAAAGGTCTTACAAAGTCAGGGTCCAACTGAATTTGGAACTTATTCTGCAGACAAAAACGAAATATCCATAATGGGTCTTCCACTTGTAGTCCTACCTTTGTCAGAAAGCTACCAAAAAGAAATGGTTAAAACGCTAAGGGAGCTGATGTGGCTGTAATTGGAAGCGAAATGCTACCCCAGATGATTGAAACCCAGGGATGGAGTGGGAATGACTGCGCTTGTGAACAGCATGATCCGCTTGATGGGTCTGGCATCCAAGGTCTGTGGGGAAGGAACCTGGAGAAAGGGGAACCGAATTTCTCTGAGGCCAGTCCGGAATCCAGAGAAAAGGGTGAGGGAACAGAAACTTTTGCTCAGGTAAGAGAACGAGGGGTCCAGGGAGAGTTTTGAAGAATAGTCGGTAGAGACCCAAATATGGAGGTCAGCCCTGAGGGCCAAAGAAAGGGGAAGGAAATTATATAGCTCCTAGGACTGGGCAAATAGGGGAACGTTAGCCTGATCGCAGGGAGGGGGGGGCCCATTTGCAGCCACTGGGCCTCAAGAATGGAGCTGCTGGCGGGACTCCGTGAGCTGATGAAATTGTTTTGCTTGACGCTGGATGACCGACGTTTGGCTACCCCCTCCAGGCAAGATCAGAAACCATTGCAAAACCTCACCGATTGCCACCCTCATGGACGCTGCATGACTGAGTTAAGTATTGCCTTGCATTGCCACGGTCTCAGCGTACTTCTGATGTTGACTGGTGTCCCCTGCAATGGTCCTGGAGTGGACTGGGGAGCCAAATTCTCATAGCCTTCTCGCACTGCAACTAAAGACAGGTTCCCCCTTGCTTGTTTATGTACCAGACTACCCCTCAGGTTGGACTGGTGTTCCCTGAAAGATGCCACCAAGGGATCAAAGAAGGCCTGCACTGTCTGTCCGCTGAAGAACACCCATTGACACATGGGAAGCCGCTGTGGTGGTAAGAAGTCCACCACCACCACAGGTCCCGTGGTGTCTTACGCTGGAGGGTCGTAAAGTCTGTAACCAATGGTCTTGGTGTTGTTGGAGGCTGGTGTTCTTCAATAGGATAGGAGTAGTTTCTGTTGGTGATTGTCTTTGTGATGGTATTGCTTATTTGAGAGAAGCTGCCATGCAGTTCAAAAAGAACAATTTTGCTGAGAGAAGCTGTTGTCTCACCAAACTTTGCAAGTATTAATTGAAGATTTACTTGCTACTATTCAGAGAAGCGCAATTTTAGACAAAAACTGACATTCTTTCTTTTCGAAGGGACCTAGGAATAAGTGATGCTATCTTTGAATTGAAGTGCTACTATTCTTTCTACTGAAATGCTAAGGCAAACGTACAAAGAGTAAGGGGATATGCCCTGGCTTGTGTCATGGCTTGTGCAAAGATTGGCAGACATTTACCAAATGCCCCTGGTTGGGGAAACAGTGTGACTTAGCCCGATGAGACGCCTGGGCTGTGTACTTTGGGGAAAGACCCTGGGAATCACGGCACCACAACTATGCATGGCTCAGAGACTGAGGCGCTGGCTCCCCCATAAGGCGTTTAAAGACTCTGGGGACGCCTGGAGTCAGATCGGTAGTCCAAGTGATCTTCGAGCAGGGAATCCATAGCCCCAGCCTTCTGAATGAATGGAAGGATCATTGGCCATGACCATTCGAATTTTCTGGTCTGACAAAGGTGTTGAGATGATCAGTGTCCAGATGAATGCAAATCCCCGGGTGCTTTGATGTTTCCATTGACCTTTTTCTTGACCATTTTGGTCCTTTGGGACTGACAAATGATTTGAGATCTAGCAGCCTTGGAAATTTGAGTAGCCGGGCTCTTTGGTGCAGCCTGGAACTATACATCCGGATCTTTCCTATTTGGTGGGGGGGTTTGATTTAGCTTTTTCTTTTCTGCCAGCTTTTATGTTTTTGTGGGCTGGTGGGTTCTCTGGGGCCTGAGCTTTCTGGGGGGTTAATTCCCTTTTAATTTTTGTAACCTCCAGTCGTTTTGCCTCAGCTGTGCTCCTGAAGAAAGCCCTTGAAAGGCCTCCGGAGTCAGTGCCCAGCCTGAGATCTCTCAGCCAGCAGGAGGACCTCCTCACCTCCAGGGCCCCCCTCTGCCACCTCAGGAGTATCACCCTGTCACCTTTCCAAGATCCCCCTGCTCCAGGGCTGCCTTCACTCCCACCACGGCTGCCTCTGGGGTTAGAGGGGCATCTGGGTGTTCGAGGGAAAGAAATGGTCAGCAGACAGAGCTCCTTTCCCTCCCGTTCACAAAACCACCTTTTCTCTTTTAGTCTGAAAACGTCCTGTTCCTCTGTTCCAGCCGGTAGCGAACTCCCTCCAAAGTGCGGAAAGGGTCTAAGCGATCCAGTGGGCCAAAATGCGGCCAATCCATGAAAGAAGCGCCCGTAAGGGGAACTCTTCCTGCATAATAAGCGAGCCTCATGGACGAATTTCGCCCTACAGGACGTGTTGCTCAAAGCAGCACTTCTTCTGATCCTTCACTTTCTGATGTATCAACCCTGTAAGCATGTCCGACCTGGGCGACTGAGTCCCTCTGTAAACTCGTAGTCTGGAGAGACTAGTGCGGTCTGACAGAGATCCGCTGAAGCATCAACTCTTTGACGCTGTCCATGGTCCTAAAATCTTGTTAGACTAGGTCAGATGTAATGTACTGAAGCAGCTTTTTCGCGGGCCGCTGCCAGGACTCATGGCCTAGAAATCTGGCTGGCGGTGGGAGTCCATACTCCTACTCCGCCGCTGCCACCACCATGAGGCTTACTGGAACTGCTTTCTACTGGAAGCTTGGCTTACAAGGCTTCTTCTCCTGCGGTTCTGGATGTCAGGGGGCGGACAAACTGCAGGGAGGAGGAATCACGCTTCTGGAGCATTAATTCCATTAAATCATCAAAGGGCATGAGTGGGCCAGGAGGCCCCAGGAGGAGGAAGGGCCGGACACCCAAAACTGACTCATCCTCAGAAGGGGAGGCAAGGGGGAGTGCTTGCCGTCTCCTCTCTCATCTAGATCTCCAAAAGATGTGAAAGATCTCATCCTCTGTCAGTGACTAGGGGACTCTTCTTCTGACTCAATCAGATGTCAAGGATTCTCAAGAGAATCCAAGTGTCTCCTCTCTCGGGAAAGTCAGTCTTTCCCCCTTCCGGGGAAGTGGGGGGCAGCCCGTGGCGGCCGGGTGCAGAGGGCACGGGCGTGGTGGCGCAACACTGGGGGACGGCGACGTGGGCGTGAGGATAACGCAGAGTGGGAGGGGAGTGGTTGTACTTCGGAGGCGCTCCCGAAGCTGTACCTGTTGTCCGGTTCCGGTCGAGTGAAGGAAGTCCCCCTCGGTCCGGAAGAAGGGAGGTATCTGAGGGAAGAAATCCAACCGATCCGCCCGAAAAGCCCGATGAGGGAGGAGCGAGACCGAACCGCGTCGATCACCGAGGGAAAGACGGAGAGTGGGAATCAACGTTAGCCTCGATCAGTACCATCGGTCGGACTCGACGTCGTCGACTCAAGCGGGTCCGAGATGGAAAGACGGGTCTGGCAAACCGACCTCCGAAAAGCATCAGGGGCACTGGGGGCTCATCAAATCAATCAGGTTCTTCCCGGAGGAGACGACAGATGGAGATAGAGAGGAGGAGAACAGAGAGAAAGGCTGGGGTGCCTTAAGACCGGACGACATCAACTGAGAGGAGACCGCTCCATAAGACAGGGCACCGATGCTCCATAAGTTTCTGCACCACACGGGTCCACGTCGGGAAGTCGGCGATCGAAAGAAGAAGCGAGTTCAAGACGGGAAGACGGAGCTCACCTCAACAGAGTCAGAGGGGCTGTCGCCCGGGTTCCACAGTTGAACACTCGAACACTGTCTGTGGAAGAACCGTCCCAAGCGAAGATTGTGGGACCGGAGCCGATGACTAGACGAGCTCGGGACCCCTTCCGACTCTTTAGAAGACTTGAATGCTGCCTTAGAAGCATCCAAGCTGGCTGAGAAAGATCCAGCCAGCAATGATCCTTCATTTTGTTTCCATTCATTCATCAGTCTTCCCTCCTCCCACTGAAATGACTAGATAGACAAAAAGATGAAGTGGAAGTGGGCAAAGGCCAAGAAGACAGAACTGTGGTTTAACTGTTGCTGTGACCTGGTTTTTGGCCACAGACATTTTAACCAAAAGCCAGATTAACTTTCTTGACATTATTGAAAAATGAAAAGACAGTCCAGAAAAAAGAAAAGTCCAATCCAGTAATAGTGTCAATAAGGAATAAGAGTCCGCTTTGAATATAGCTAAAACAAGACTAAGTTTTTAGTCAGTCAAAAATGTCAACTGGTCATAACTATGCCTAAACAAGCTAAAACAAGTTTCTAGTCACACAAGTAGTCCAAGGGTAAAGAGAAAAGAAAAACTCAAACTTAAACTAGTTAATTTATTCTAAGTATCGAATTCCTGATGTACACACCACACACACACACCTCACTACCTTATTAAGTAACTAAATTTAAAAATTTCTAACAGAAATTTCTGAATAGATAAAAATCTTATCTGCACAGCTCCAGGGTCTCTCTCGAGCATGCAGATGCTGCAGCAGCCAGATCCTGAGGATGAGAGGTAAAGGGAGAGGGGATTGTGGGTATTAGATGTCCTCTCGCTTTTCTTCTTCTAGAACTCGTAGTCGTCCGGCCGCGGAGCCGAGGATGGTTCAACCCATGTGTAAGAACAAAGGCGAGATTGAACACTCTCACATTCTGGATTTTGTCAAAAATGTTGATGGGAGCCAAGAAGATATAGGCACCAATGATGGAGAATGGCTCCAAAGTCTAAACTCAGTGGGAGCCAAAGAGATTGGAGCAGAAGGTTCAGGTTGCTTTGAAGGCCTCTTGGATCCAAAGCTACTGGCTGCACTGAAGAATCTGGAGGAACAGTCAGTTGGTACTTTCTGTCTCGGCTCTGAGGATGAGTTTGGAGTCGAGAAAGGTTACTTTTGTGTTTTATCTGACTTCTCTGATGATCTAGAGGACTCTGGAGAAATAGCTTCAGAAAATGAAGTTTTAAATAAGCCTTAATATAAGCTTATTCTTATGCTGCATAAGATCCCTTTGGTTAAAGCCCTGGCAAATAGAGCATGATTCTTGGAGATCTAAAGGCCCCAAGCAGCACACATACAAAGTGTATGTATCACTTAGGTGGCATCTTTTTTCCACATTGTTCACATTTCTTCAACGCTAAGGGTTTCCCATCCTGTTTTTGACACATTTTACAGAATACACATTTTAGCCAATAAAATCCAAGCTACAGAACATAAGAAAGAGAAAACAATGCACACACGCAAACACACACACACACACACACACACACACACACACACACACACACACACACACACACACACACACACACACACATGGCTAACTAAAACGGATGTTAAAAGGTTTGAGGAAAAATAGGAAGTATTTTTTTTTATTATAGGGTTAGAAGTTAAAGAACGTCCTCGACATTGGAAAAGGAGAGTGGAACAACACTCACACAGGCAAACAAAATGTCCTCTAACTTAAATGGACATTGGAAGGGAAAAACTTAGAAGAGGAAACAACACGCGCACAGTCAGAAAAATGTCCTCTAACTTAAATGGACATAAAAAAAAAAAAAAAGGTAAGGGAATTGCTAAACTAAGTAATAGAGGAAAAACGAAGTAGAAATTACAAAGAATATGTAAATAAAAAAAGAAGTTATGTACTTACCATAACGTTCCATGTTTGTAGTCCATCTCGCCTATATTCTTGCTGGATGGGTTCGGAGCCGATATTCGGCTCAGACTCGGCCGATACTGAAGCTTGAGAGCTTTTACTGGCTCGAGGCTAGCCCCTATCCCATGGTGCCTCATGGCAATTCCCCAGATCTAGTTTGCAAGAAAGCAATAAATACCTATCAGGTAAGAATAAGAAAGAAGCTGTATGAATACAGCAAAGGATTAGAAATATAATCCATTCCAGGTGGACAATAAAAGAACAATGTCAGGCAACACCAAAAAGGTCCACCAGATCCCCCAGAAACAAGAAGTGGGTTGGAGGGAGGGACTCAAGAATATAGGTGAGATGGACTACAAACATGGAACGTTATGGTAAGTACATAACTTCTTTATGATATGTAGTCCTAATTCTTGCTGGATGGGACAGCATCCCTAGCACCTTTATCTTGGGTTGCTCAAGCGAAGAGACTCTTCAGCACAGTGGACCCAAAAGATGACCTGTCCCAGGAGGCCAAATCCAATTTGTAATGAGTAACAAACGTATGTGGTCTTGCCCAAGTAGCTGCTGCAAAAATAGTATCAATTGGGAGCCTAGCTCTAAAGGCACATGAAGTAGCTACAGCCCTAGTAGAGTGACCTTTAACTTTAACAGGTAATTGTCTACCAGCTTGTTGATAAGCAAAGGATATGCAATCCAAAAGCCATTTCGAAAGAGTAATTTTATTAACAGGCAAGCCTTTCCTTTTGTCAGAAAAGGAAACAAAAAGTTGATCAGATTTCCTGAATTCTTTAGTCCTGTGTATATAAAACTTGAGTATCCTGTGGACATCTAGCTGGTGTAGTCTATACTCTGATTTATTAGAGTGGTTTGGAAAAAACGCAGGTAGCTCAATGGTAGTATTCAGATTGTGCTCTGAGCATACTTTAGGAAGAAAGGAAGGGTTTGTCCTGAGAGAGACTCTATTCTTGTGAAAGATAACGTAAGGAGGTCGAATAGTTAGAGCTTGCAGTTCTGAAACTCTCCTAGCAGATATTATGGCTACCAAGAACAAGGTTTCCATGATAACAATTTTAAGTCTGACAACGAGGATGGCTCAAAGGGTGCAGGCATCAAAGATGAGAGGACTAAATTTAAGTCCCAGGGTTCTAATGGCTGTTTTACTGGGGGCCTAAGAAGGAGAACTCCTTTCAAGAAAGTTTTACATACAGAGTGCTGCATGATTGGATTTCCCACAAAACTAAAATGGAAATTGGAAATGGATGCTGCTCCTTCATTAAAATTGTTGTTAGGAAGGATAAATGGATTCTAAAGGAGCCATATATGGATCTAAGCCCCGATTCATAGCCCAAAGGGAAAACCTTTTCCATTTGCTAGAATATAGTTTCTGAGTGGAAGGTTTATGGGATGAAATAAGGATGTGTTTGACCGCTGGGGATAAGGGAATACACCTGGCTAATCGTGGAATTGGAGCAGCCATGCTGTCAATTTGAGGGTGTGGATGGAGGGATGGAACTGTCCCGATTGATGAATCAGGAGATCTGGAGATGGGTCCAGAGTCCATGGTTCCTCCAAGAGGTAGGGCCACAGGAAGGGAAACCAAATTGTCAAGGCCAGTAAGGAGCAATGAGGATCAAGGAACTCCTCAACTGTTTTGCTTTCTGAATTACTTTGGGAATGAATGGAAAAGGAGGAAAGGCATAAAGAAGTCCCGGGAGCCAATCGTGATTTAGAGCATCCCTGGGTGACATCCCCGGATGGGGAATGAGGACAAAGTAGCTGCTGCATTTGGTGTTCAGGTGAGTGGCAAATAGATCACAGCAAGGCTGGCCCCATCTGTGAAAGATCTCTTTCTCAACCACTGGATTCAGGGACCACACGTGAGGCATCAGAATTGCTCGGCTGAGTTTGTCTGCTACTACATTGGATTTCCTCAGGATATGCATTGTTATCCGGAAGCATTGAGTATCCATCACCGATTTCCAAACTCTTAAGGCCTCTCGACAAAGCAGGTAAGACTTGGTTCCCCCTGCTTGTTTATATACCACATGACAGACATGTTGTCTGACTGAATCGCAATTGTCCCGGCCGGAAGGGAGTTGTGAAGTGCTTGCAACGCATATAGCACCGCTCTCATCTCCAGAACATTGATGTGTAAGTGGTTCTCATGGTTCTGCCAAGTACCTTGGACTGTCATTCCCAGATAATGCCCCCCCCAATCTGGGAAGCAGCTATGGTCAAAACTGCTTTCGCTTGGGAAGGAACAAGTGGACGACCTAGGAGACGTTGTTTCATGTGGAACCACCATGTCAGATCCTTTTTGCATGCGTTTGTTATTAATATCTGGTGAGACACTGGAAGGTCTTGCATCAACCATTGTGCAAATAGCATCCACTGGAGAATCCTCATATGTAGGTGAGCAAGAGGAACTAATAGGATGGCAGAAGCCATAGTCCCTAGGACTTGAAGGACTACTCTGGCCTGGACTCTTCGTTTGCTTAGTAAGGCTCTGACCTGACTGCATAGAGATTCCACTCTTTCCTGTGTTAGCTTTACTGACATGGTGGTTGTGTCTATTTCTGAGCCTAGATATGCAATCTTTTGGGAGGGAGATAAGACTGACTTTTGCAAGTTGACAGTGATGCCTAGACTGGTGCACAAGGACAGAGTCTCGTCCCTGGTCCTTATGGGTTGATGCTTGGTGGTAACAGTGAGGAGCCAGTCGTCTAGGTATGGAAACACCTGGAATCCTTGACGTCTCAGGTAAGCCGTTACCACTGCCATGCATTTGGTAAACACTCTGAGGGCTGTAGTGAGGCCAAAGGGCAGTGTTCTGAACTGAAAATGACTGGCTCCCAGCCGGAAGCATACGTGTCTCCTGTTGTGCCTGTTCATTTTGATGTGGTAGTATGCATCCTGGAGATCGATTAAGCACATCCAGTTGTCTTTCCCGATAAAGGGAAATATCGACTGCAGAGTGACCATTCGGAACTTTGATTTTCTTACATGCTTGTTGAGCCTGCTGAGATCTAGAATTGATCTCCAGTCCCCTGTCTTTTTTGGAAATAAAAAGAATCGAGACTAAGTTCTAGATCCTACTTGCTCTGTGGTAACTTCTTGGATGACTCTTTTTTGCAGCAACAAAATGACCTCTGATGTTGCACGGTCTAGTTGGATGGGTGGTACGTCTGGAAGAGACCGGTTTTTTGGAGGTTCGGAAATAAAGGGAATCAGGTAACCTATGGATATTATTGTGTGTACCCAATGATCTTGAGTGATAGTTAGCCAGGCGCTTGGGTACAATAGTTGGCTAGGCGCTTGGGTACAGCAATATATGACCCCCAACTGCCTCCAGAGATGGACAGTCGGGCAACCCCTCAGAGTTGATGGAAGGGACAATCAGAGAATGCTTCTCTGTCTCCCTGATGTTGCGGACCTCCTCTGCCACGACGGCGGCGTCTTCCATTATATCCTCCCTCTCTGCCTCCGGGGGAGGGTTGACCTTGTGCCTGAGGAAAACCTTTTTGGGATTTGTGCAACCACAATTTTCCTCCTGTATTACCCTTGGAATAGGGTCTGGACGGGAGAGAGAAATGGACTCCAATGGCAGATAAGGTTTTCCCTTCCTGCTCGCACCTAGTCAGAGTCTTTTTCACTTGGGGTCCAAAAATGGATGAAACATCAAAGGGAACATTAGTGAAGGAAGACTTAAAGGATTCCATAAAATTACAAAGACACATCCATCAATGTCTCCTGAGGGATATTCCTGCTGCGGCTGCCCTACACGCTCCATCTGCCGCATATGAGATCAGCCTCATGGAGGAGTTAGCTATGGAAGTAAGGGTGGAGAGCTGCGTAGAAACCTTATCCATGGAACCCGGAGCTACTGAACCCTGGAGGGTATCTCCTAACTCTTTCAGGAGATCCCTCTGAAGATGAGTAAAATGAGTCAGGTAATTCAGCGATCTTAATGTAAATGCCGCTGAAGAAAAAGTACGCTTCCCATACCTATCCATCATCCTGGACTCCTTGTTAGGAGGATGGATATTAGAAGATGTCTCAGATAATTCCTTCTTGGTGGCCACTACTACCACCATAGCATCAACTGGAACTCCCTTACTAAGGAAAGACTTGTCCTCAGGTGCTGTCATAAATTTGTTTGGCCTCCTCGGGACAGCTCCCACTGAATCTGGAGAGGTCCATGCTTTCCACGATATGACCCCCAAAAGTTGGTCATAAGGCGATGTCACCCAGGAGGTGAAAGGTCGAGAGCCAAAGGCCTCAAGATACACTAATTCATCCTCAGTAGGGTTAGAGGTCTTCCAATCACCCTTCTGTCTAAGGATTTCTAGAATGTCAGAAAAGGAGACATCCTCAGAGGGGGATCTAGGTGACCCTTCTGATTCCACTAAATCAGTGTCTGACGTGACAGACTCAGGGGAGTTGACATGTTTCCTCTTACATTGCCTCTTCTGAGGGAGCACTCCAGTGGGATAATCTGGGGGGGGGGTCTCAGAAGAGGGGGCACCTCCAATGGGAGCTACTTGGGCCTCTGGTTCCCTATGCTATGGGGGTGGCAGGGGGGAAGAGGTTGCTGCCTGCTGCTGGTGGGACACAGGTTCCAAAGGAATGGCTTTGGCAGAGGATAAAGCTTTCTCTATAGCTTTAAAAGCCCCCCCCCGGCTTCGAAGAAGACCTCCACTCGGAGGGGGTGGATGGTCGACTCCTAGCAAGAGGGAACGGCTCTGAAGCAGAAGTGGGAGCCGAGATGAGTTGAGCCGAGTCTCCGAGAGGGAGGGTCGGTTCCGACGAGAACCCAGGGTGACTGTCCCCCTCGGAGTCGAACACTCTGCTCCAGACTGAGCCATTGAGGAAAGAGTAATTGGCTCTGAGGAAACAGGTTGAATCCCTGGAGCCGAAGGGTCGAAGACAGAGGAACCTGACTTAATAGGCTCCGAGAGCGAAGCAGTCGGAGGAGGAACAGTGGTTGGTAAGGGGGTCGGCTCCAAGACCTTTGGGTCTGGAGGGGCCAATTTTTTAGACAGAGTTGGATCCGAAAGCAACCTCTTCACCACCCTCTTGATGTTCTCATCTGATAGGGTTCTGGAGGATCTGGTGGAGACAGAAGGAGACCTCCTTCTCTCCAAAATAGGAGATCTCAATGTAGGAGATACAGTCTCGATGTTGGGCAAAATTTTCGGTAACGAAGACTGTCTTGGAACCAATTAAATCGACGGCACCGAAGATGAAGCTGAGTCGGAACTGGAACTTCTTGGTTCCAATGCTTTTGTCTTTTCTGTCAGCTCCGAAGCCAGGGCCGATGATTTTCTTTTTGAGGATTTTGGAGCTGCCTGACCAAGTTCCAGCTGTTCCTGGAAGGAACTGGTCATGAGACCCCTGTCAATGAGTTTTCTCTTCCTTTCATTCAAAACTCTTGTGCTAAAAGCGTGACAGAAGGTGCAGGGTTCCTGTAAATGGGCTTCGCCAAGACAATATACACAACTGGTGTGGCTGTCTGTAAGAGACATATTCTGTGCACACCTATCACATTTTTTGAACCCCAAAGGGCGATGATCCTTGTGATCCTTATCTTTATCTTTACACATTCTTAGACACTAAGACAAGAGGATAATAACACTAAAAGTATTAACAATAAAGGTGAGAAGAAGATTTTTTTTTTTTATATATCAGTCACACACAGGGAGGAAAGGCCCACTAACTTAAACGGGAAATACGGCCCTGTAACTTAAACGGGCCGTACAGTACTAAGGGGAGGAATAGGGGTTGAAAAACTTTCAAAAACAGTTGCCCAAGTGATAAGAAACTATCTATAAATATATCATATAGAAAAAAAGGTAGAAAAGGACTAAATATGTATTAAAAATCATTTTACTTAGCCAATGAGCCAGTAAGACACAACCTCGAAGCTTTTGTGGCAAACGAGATCTGGGGAATTGCCGTGAGGCACCATGGGATAGAGGGTAGACATGAGCCAGTAAAAGCTCCCGAACTTTAGTATCGGCCGCGTTGAAGCCGAATATCAGCTCTGAACCCATCCAGCAAGAATTACAGAGAGATAGGATTGCATACCATCTTTCATTTAGCCCAGAGCTTCCTGGAAGGACCACATCTTTTGCTGAGCGGCAAACGGGATCTGGGGGTTTAGGGAACTGCATTATGGGTAAGGGATAATGCCCACAAGCTTTGCTGAAGGTCTCAAGCTTTTAAAAAAGGATGAGATGGATCTGATGGATCGGATCAGACCCACAAGTGAGAATAAAGGTGAGACTGACATCATATCTGAAGTTAAGCTGTTGATCAGTGTGTGGCCATCATGGAAAGTCCCCAGTGTGAAAGATCCTATGGTACCTATTGAAAAGAGTAGAGGAAGTTCCCCAAAGCCATGGCCAAATTTCCTCTAGTAGTATAAATATCACATCAGGTCACCCCCGAAAGCAGGCCACTAGTCTAGTGGGATTATCCCGGTCAACAAAGGATAAATAAATGCATACATAAACTGCACTCTGCAGAGTAATGTGCAACCATTTTGATTAAAAAGCAAACAAACAAAAAATCTCTCTCTCTCTCTGCTTTTCTTCTGCACACACACACACCCCTACCACTATATGCACCCTTTAATGTAAGACATTTACACTCACAAACTTTTTCATAATATAAGCAGAATGGGTACATCCTGTTTACTCTAAATATAGATGCATTTAAAAGTTTGTGCTTGCTTTTCTCTTTGGATCCTGTTTCATCTTAAGATCTACATTGATCTCCCCAAGCCTTATAGCCATTATAGCATCCAGTTGTTTACAGCATTACATATGTGTCTCAGAACAGGCCGGAGAAGGAAATATACTTTTGAAAATTAGGTCCACCAGTTGAAATCAATGGAGTGATGAGGGTCAAAGCCTCTATATACTAGGCTCTTCATACTGAATGTGTGCTCGGGACATATTGCAGACTGGGTGCCAGATGCATGGCCATGGGGAAAACAAGGAACAGCCAAGGCTGGGGGACAGGATGAGGGATCTCATGCTGTTAAAACAACCCTAGAGAAGCCAGGTGGAGCTTCATGTATGTGAACATGTGTCTGGTAGCTTAATCTAATCATTCTAGCCTTACCTGGGAATATGTAATCCTCTGATTAGACAGAAGCTATGTTGCTTTTTCAGGCTTGGGGGCTGGGGAAATGAATAAGGTCAAAGAAAAAAAAAAACTTTCCTCATATTATGAAGGCCACAGAGAACCTCTTTCCCAGCTTGTTTAGGTAATACTCAGATGCCCATAGTTTTGAGGTCAGTGGTAAAGCAATAAAATTAAAAAAGTGAATTGTTAAATTTTTCCATATGCTTGCCATTAGACAGACAGTTTTGACATTTTCAGAGAATGGCCTTGTCCTGCAATCATTAATAGGAGTTATACTCACAGTTAGGCTACCTTGGTATAAAAGTTCCAGACTTTCCAAGGAAGTCTGTTTAGATCACAGCAAGCCTGCCCCCAGTAGCTGAATATGTTAGTTGCCACTCCTGGATTGTGGATTCACTCATGAGGTATTAGAGTGCATAAGCTGAGCCCGTCTGCTAGTAGATTGATCATGCCTGGAATGCGCACCGAGATTACAAAGCACTGTGAAGACACAGCCCACTTCTACAGTTTCATGACCTCCTGACAGAGTGGATAAGAATGGGTTCCTCAAGTGTTACAGTACCATACTACTGAAGTGTCATCTTTGTGAATGGAAATCACACGCTGTGGCTGATGGTAATCGAATAATGAAAGATTTTTTTCTCTTGGACTAGAGAGGGCTGAGTGATTTCAGTTGTTCACAACACAAGAAAGACAGTTTTATGAGGTGGTAAACAGACTGAGTAGCTTGAGATCACTGAAAAGATACAGCCCATTACAGTACTCTCATGAAGTACCTGGCACTGCAAACTAGCATGGTGGAGGCTGCTAGTGTGTCTAACAAGTGAAGAATGAGGGAAGCTGATGGATTGTCACTTCTGATAAGATCCTGTACCTGCAGTCAAAGGGAGATCAGCCTTGACTCTGGAAGCTTTGCGACCTGAGATATTGTGTCTCCATGGAATCCTAAGACTAAGGACTGAGTGGGCTCCAATTTTGTTTTTCAGAGTTTATGGTGGTAGCCAAGGAATAACATAAGTGGAATAAGTAATCTCTTGCTAAGATCGGAGATCCCTTAATGTCTGCAGTTAGGATACAGTCATCCAAGTATGGGAGCACTCGGAACCCATGCAGGCTAACATGAACTGTAATTACTGACATACATTCGGTAAATACCTGGGGGCTGTGTTGAGACCAAAGGTTGGGGTTTGAAACTGATAGTGACTATCTCCCCTCCAAATGTGGAGAAACCTTTTAGACTGGTACACAATACTGATGTGGTAGTAGGTATCATCAAGGTCTGTAGAGTACATCCAATTTACCTTCCACAGCTTGCTCTTTTTCACATACATGTTTAGTCCACTGAGGTCTGGGGCATGAGTTCCTTATTTTATTTTGGAACTAAAAATAATGCTGAAAAAACCCCAGACCTGCTCTGTTTTGGAGGAATCTCTTGGATGGGTCTTTTATCAAGAAGCTGTAAAACTGTTGTCCTTTTTTGGAGGAGTAGGATGTCTAGTTTAAGGCCAGAAACAAAAGGGATGATGTAGTTTCTGGATATTATTTTCTTCACCCAGGAATCTTCTGTGATGGCTGACCAACTTTGTGGATACAGGGGACAACGTCCCTTGATTTTCTCTGTAGGGGAGCAATTGGGCAACTTCTCAAGAGTGCTGAAAGGGCTTGCCTGAAAAGGGGCCTCTAAACTTTTAGTTATGTACTCACCATAACTTCAGATGTTTGGGATCCATCTCGCCTACATTCTGAATGATGGGTTCGGAGCCGATCCCTCGGCTCCGACTCGGCACGCTTATGCCAAAGAGCGAAGTCTCTTATTGGCTGAGCTTACTATATCCCAGGATGCACCACTACCAGTCCCCCAGATCTAGTTTGTCCGCATACATGCACACATGCATACCCTGCTTATATAACATCGTCAGATGAAACGAGATAAAAACAGTGGAGCTCAAAACCGTTCAATCTCTTCTGATCTGCAAGGCAGGGGGAAGGAGGGTGGGTATCAGGAATGTAGGCGAGATGCATCCCAAACATCTGAAGTTATGGTGAGTACATAACTAAAAGATGTTATGTGATCCTATCTCGCCTACATTCTGAATGATGGGACAGCGTCCCTAGCACCTGAATCCTGGGTGGCTCACTGGAAAACACTCCTGAGTACCGTGGAACCAAATGAAGCTCGTCCTCTAGATGCCACATCCAATTTGTAGTGGGAAATGAAAGTGTGCGGGTTGGACCAAGTAGCCGCAGCACAAATTTCCGATATAGCGAGCTTGGAATGAAAGGCTATAGAAGTAGCCATAGCTCTGGTAGAATGAGCTTTGATAGATGATGTAAGTTGTTTATTCAAGAAGAATAGGCCTGAGTTATGCAATCTCTGATCCATTTTGAGATTGTAGCTTTTGTAATGGTTTGACCCAATTTATTATCTGAGAAGGACACAAACAACTGGTCTGACTTACGGTTGCTGAGTCCTGTCTAAATAGAAGCGTAATTGCCTGTGAACATCCAATTTATGGAGAGTGTATTCTGCTTCATTAGAGAATTTTGGAAAGAAAACTGGTAGCTCTAGAGATTGTTGAAGACAGAAACTAGAACAGACTTTTGGGACAAAGGATGGATTAGGCCTAAGTGATACCCTATCCTTGTGGAAAACCAAGTACGGTGGTTTAATAGACAGGGCTTGAAGCTCTGAGACTCTTCTTGCAGAGGTAATAGCCACTAAGAATGCCGTTTTCCAAGACAGATATTTTAATTGCATGTAGCAGCCGGTTCAAAGGGGAGATGTTAATGCGAAGCACCAAATCAAGATCCCACGGAGGTGCAGGATGAAAAACTGGTGGTCTTAACAGACTGGCACCTTTAATGAACGTTTTGCATAGTCTGCTGCTCATCAAAGGAGGATCCGTGGATTCATGGAATTTAGAGATAGCAGCTAGTTGGACTTTAATAGTTGAGACAGAAGATCCCTGATTAAACAGGGATGTTAAGAATTTCAAAACCTCTGGGACAGGAGCAGTGATAGGGTCTAAGCCCTTGAGTTGAGCTCCAGATAGCAAACCTCTTCCACTTACTGAGGTACAATTTGTAAGTGGTGGGTTTGTGGGCCGAAGATAAAATGTGAACAACTTCCGGGTCTAGTGTGTGCCTTCTAACTAAGGTTGGAAGTGGAGGAGCCAAGCTGTCAATTTTAGAGATTGAAGGGACTGATGCCAATGTCCCGACTGATGGATTAGCAAATCCGGGATCAGGTCTAAGGTCCACGGATCGTCCACTGCATGCTTTTTCAGGTAAGGAAACCATATCTGACGAGGCCAGTATGGGGCAATCAGAATCATTGAAGACCCCAGTTGAGAAGCTTTTTGAATAACTTTTGGAAGGAGTGGAATTGGAGGAAAGGCATAAAGTAGCCCTGTTGGCCAAGGTTGTGCTAGAGCATCCATGGCTGGTACTTCCTGATGTGGAATCAAGGAGAAGAACCTCTGGCACTTGGTGTTTTGTGGAGTTGCAAATAGGTCGCAGCACGGCGTCCCCCATCTCTTGAAAACCTGGGCTGCTACTGTGCGGTTTAGAGACCATTCGTGAGGAGAGAGAATTGTCCTGCTTAATTTGTCCGCCAATACATTTGACTTTCCGGGATGTGGGTCGCTACCAAGAAGCGGTTGGTAGCTACAGCCCATTCCCACACTCTCATGGCCTCTCTGCAAAGGGGGTACGATCTGGTCCCTCCTTGTTTGTTCAGATACCAAACCACCGACATGTTGTCTGTGTGGATGGCGATGATGCCCTGAGGAAGAAACTTGTGTAAGGCCTGTAGGGATAGAAGTACAGCCCTCATCTCCAACACGTTGATGTGGAGAAGAGCTTCGTCCGGAAGCCAGGAGCCCTGAACTAGCCTGCCCAGACAATGTCCCCACCCTATCTGGGAGGCATCTGTCGTCAGGGTAACCACTGGAGGGAGAACAAAGGGTTTTCCCTGATCCAAGTTGGATGTCTGAAGCCACCAGCGAAGGTCCCTTTTGCATATTTCCGTAATCATGATGTGATGATTGAGTGGAAGATTCTGAAAGGACCATTGAGTTGACAAGAGCCACTGAAGAATCCTCATGTGTAATCTTGCTAGAGGAACTAAAAGAACCGTGGCAGACATTGAGCCTAAAACCTGTAGGACCATCCTGGCTGGGGCTTTGGATCTCGAGATTAGAGCTTGAACTTGGCCCTGTAAAGTTCGGATCCTTTCGGCAGGAAGATAGACGCATCAATCTTGAGTCTATCTCTGCTCCTATAAACTTTATGCGTTGAGAGGGCAGCAAGACAGACTTTGACCAATTGAATGTAATCCCTAGGGAAACACCCAGGAGATGGTGGCTTTGAGGTTGTCCATTAGTAGATGCCTGGTGGTGGCAGTCAGGAGCCAGTCGTCGAGATAGGGAAACACTTGGAATCCAAGACTTCTCAGGTGAGCCGTCACTACTGCCAAACACTTGGTGAACACCCTGGGGGCTGTGGTGAGACCAAAGGGCAGAGCACAAAATTGGTAATGACTGACTCCCAGGCTGAAGCGCCGATACCTTCTGGACGCCTGATGTATCGGTATGTGATAATAGGCGTCCTTGAGGTCTATGGAGCACATCCAAACATCCTTCTCCAACAACGGAAGAATGGATTGTAACGTGACCATTCGAGATTTGGATTTCGTGACGGATTGGTTCAGTCTGCTGAGATCCAATATTGGTCTCAGGTCCCCTGTCTTTTTTGGCACTAAAAAGAACCTGGAGTAATTTCCTGATCCGATCTGGTCTGTGGGGACCGGTTGGATGACTCCTTTTTCTAGCAGCTTTAAAGCTTCTGCGGCTGCTATTTCCCTTTGACTGGGTGGTGGGTCCGGGATTCTCTTGGACGGTGGGGTGAGTATTTGAATGGGATGGTGTAACCTCCGGCAATGATCCGAAGCACCCATCTGTCCTGAGTGATTGACTCCCAGGCATTTAAGTGCTTGGCAAGCGACACCCGACTGGCTCGAGCAGCACAGCCGGGCAATCCTCATGGTGTGGGAGGCTGAAGAGCCACGAAAGGACTCGCGGTCTCCAGAATTGCGGGGCCCTCTGCCGCCTCTGGGACGGCGTCTCCTGAAAAATTTCCCGCCCTCTGCCTCTGGACGGGAATCTTCCTGCTGTTGGGAGAAAACTTGCGAGATTTTGAACCACATTTTCCCCTCCTTTAGCCTTGGGGTAAGGCCGAAGGGAGTGGAATAACGGGCACCTACGGCAGATAACGTTTTCCCTCTTGCTCACAGCGGGTAAGGGTGTCTTTCACCTTGGGTCCAAACAATGAGGACCCATCAAAGGGCGTCGGCGAAGGAAGACTTGAAGGCCTCCGAACTGACACAAGCGGAGCCAGGCTTGTCTCGTGAGCCACGCCTGTGCCTGCCGCTCTACCGCCCGGCCGCATAGGAAATGAGCCTCATGGACGAGTTAGAAATTGACGTAAGGATAGCCAACTGAGAGCTAACGGACTGGGCTAGCTGCTCAGGTAGGTTACCCGAGAGGGAATCTGACAACTCCTTGACCAGATCCCTCTGAAGCCTGGTAAAATGTGCCAAATAATTCAGAGACCTTAAGGTAAAGGCCGCTGAAGTCAGGGTGCACTTCCCGTACCTATCCATACTCCTAGACTCCTTATTAGGAGGATGGATGGACGTTGAAGCCTCTGCCACGTCCTGTTGTGTAGCAGATGCCACCACCATGGCATCTACAGCCACGCCTTTAGTAAGGAACTCCTTCTCGGGGAGCAGATAAAAATTTATTTGGACGAGAAGGGACTGGTTCCACGGTATCTGGATGTTCCCCCGCCGACAAACTAAATCCAGAAGCTCGTCGAAGGCGGAGACACCCAGGAGGCGGAGGCTGAGCCCCAAAGGCCTTGAGGAGCACTGATTCGTCAGCAGAGGGGGTTTGGATATCCAGCCGCCTCGTTGTTTGAGGATCTCTAAGATGTCTGCAAATGAGACATCATCCGAGGACAACCGGGACCCTCCGCATCATCCATATCAGTGTCCGATGTAATAGACTCGGGGAGTCCACGTGCTTCCTCTTGCACGATCTCTTCCTTGGGGTTCCTCTGAAGACAACTCAAGAACCCTCAGGAGGAGGGGAACCCCACTGGGGTAACCTCAGGCCTCGGGGCTCCGCTGGCTACGGACAGGGAACTGCCAAAGACCCAGTCTCCACGCCCAGGGAAGGTGCTGGTAAAACCGGAGAGATGGCGAAGAGGTCTTGGCCAAGGCACTCCTCATGGCCCTGAAAGCCGGACCCCAGAATCCTGGGAGTGTCCGGACTCGAGCCGTGATAGCCGACGGAAGTCCCGCAGAAGCACCGAGGGGAGGCTCGGAACCGAAAGCATAGGTCCCGAAACATCACCCCGGGTCCAGCCGAAGAAGTCCGTACTAAACTCGGACCCGAAGGCCGGGTTGGAGTAAGGGTCGGAGCCGACCCTGAGATCTCCATCGGCTCCAACAGCACCTGCTCCGACGGAGCCGAAGCGGTCGGAGGAGGAATGGCAACGGGTGGGCCAAGGTCATCGGCTCGAAACCAGCTGGGTCGGAACCGAAACAAATTTTGGAAGACTGGGGACTGGAACAGTCTTTGGAGCACCCTGTCTATATCAGAATCCGACATCCTCGAAGACCGAGAGGAAACAGAACGGGTTCGAGAAGGCCTCTCCATCGGCCCCAAAGGGCTAGGGGACCGGCTCGAGGCGACTCGATGAGTATCGGCGCCGAGGAATACTCACAGCAGATTCCAACGGTGCCGAGGTAGACTTCGGCGCCGAGGAGGAAGTGTCTGAGCGGGCGACCCTTGTCGGCTCCGAGCAGTGGAGCCGGCGAAGGTGACCCGCCTCGATGCCCCAGCCATCGGCTCCGAAGCCAGAGGAGTCGATACTGGTGGCATCGAGGCAGACTGTTCAACCTCGGCTCAAGTCTTTGGAGCGAAGGAGAGGCCTGCCTAGGTCTCTTGGCAGTCGGATCCGACGGACTGGTCGGAACCGAAGCCCTTTTCTTTTGGCAGGAGCCGGAGAGGATGCTAAGGCTTCTTCAAAAGAGGGTTTAATTAACCCCTTAAGAATCAATTTATTTTTCCTCTCCTGGAGGACCCTTGAGGAAAAAGCGTGACATACGCTGCATGACTCCTGCAAGTGCTTTGCCCCTAGACAATATACACAGAGCAAATGATCATCAGTAATAGACATCTTAAAACCACATTTGAACATTTTTAAACCCCGAAGGCCTAGGGGTTTGAGACATGATGTTAAACAACTTTTTGACAGGAAATTAAACAACTATAGATTTGCTTGTGATAAATCTAAGCTTACAGTTATAGTTTAACACAAACACTAGCTGTAAATGACAGGGAACTCTAAACTACTAAAGACTTGAGACCCTGAAAAGTTTTCAAAGGTTGACCGAAGGCCCTGGATGTAGGGGCGAAAACAAACTCAACCCAATCACACACAACAATTTTCACAATCCAAAGCACACAAAGAAGCGATAGCGTTAAAACAGCTTTTGTGACCAAAAACAGCAAAAACTGACAGAAAAGTAGTTAATAAAAGCTACTCAGCCCAGCCAGCTCGAGACCACGTCTTCGCAGGGAAGCGGCAAACGAGATCTGGGGGACTGGTAGTGGTGCATCCTGGGATATAGTAAGCTCAGCCAATAAGAGACTTCGCTCTTTGGCATAAGCGTGCCGAGTCGGAGCCGAGGGATCGGCTCCGAACCCATCATTCAGAATGTAGGCGAGATAGGATCACATAACATCCCTTGGTTCTACAAGCTCCTCTCTGTCCTTAGGGTAGTGTCCATCAGCATTCCCCCCTCTGCCATGCAGGGGACTATACAAAAAAGAGTTCAAGTAAAAACTTAGCGATTTTTAAAACCAGAGATCCTTGCTACCTGTCTGATTCTTGGAAAAGGATCTCTGAAGGGTAAAGTGAACTCTAAAAGCAAAGAGCTTCCTTCCCCTCCTGTTCACTCTTCACTAAAGTATCTGTAACATTGGGACCAAAAAACAACACTCCAACATAAGGGGCATTCAAGAAGTATGCTTTAACGTTGTCCAGGAAGTCGCACATAATTAGCCAAGCATGACAGCACATTGCTATATGCTGCTCCTGCTGCACTATTGGCTGCATTAAACAATAGCTTCATAGTTTAGTGATGGAAACATGGTGGATAACTGGGCTTATATTCTTTTCTTTGTGACTGGTGTTAATAGTCTCTAAAGGGAATCTAAGGTCTATTTGGCAAGAACCCTTTGGAGCTGGGTCATATGGGATATATATTTTTAAACCCAGAAGGGAAATACTCCCAAGGTATAGCTTTCCAAACCTGTCCTTAATCTTGCAGTCCATATTAGGAGGAAAGACCACAGAGTTCTTTTCTGATAGCTCTTTCTTTTTGGTTGATGCAACCACAAATAGAATCTATGAAAGGTCCCTTGCTCCAATAGGGATGATCTTTGGGAGGACTTAATAACTTATCCAACTCCTGAGGAATGGGTTGCCCAAAGTCTGGGTCAAAAAACGCCCTCTCCACAACCAGGTCTATCAGGCAGTCAGCAGGAAGTAGATGGACTAGTACTAAAGGCCTCAATAAACACTTCCTCATCTGGGAAAGGGATACAGTGGTCCAGTTCTCCCTTTGTCTCATCAGTTCCATGACTTCACCAAATATAGTGTCTTCAGGGGGAGTGCAGAGAGAACCTTTCTCTTCATTAAAGTGATGTGTTCTCAGTGAGAGATTCAGCAGGGGAATCTAGGTTCATAGGTTCATAAATTAATACTAGGCTAACTGCCCTTGTGGGCCATTTTCAGCCTAGCCAATTTCCCCATGTGAGAATCAAACCATGCACCTTATGTTTGTAAGGTAAACACCATAACTATTATGCCAACCTCCCACCCGATTGTCTCCTTTTACATTTAAAATTCCTATGCACTTCAGGGAGAAGAGCCTTCTGAAGAGTAAGAGATGTCCTTGTGCCCAAGTTGAAGGATGGATCAAGACATTTAGAGCTTGGCTGTCCTAGGAACTGATGATGAAGCCTGAAGGCAGTTCAAAGTGTCAGGGTGGAGCTGAAGCAGTAGGAGCATCTGCATGCCATGTAGAGTTGTGGGCCAGAATCCTGTAAAATGCCTTGAACACTGAGGTTGATGCCAATGAAACTGAAAAGGGCAGCACCTGAGTCATCCCTGAGTCTATGGGTGACAGGGTGAATGGATTAGATAAGTGCGCCCCTATTTCTGAAGCATTGATCAGATCCAAAACAGAGACCATTGCTGAGGTATAAGGACAGAAGAACCCAAGTCCACAAATGGACCTGATGGGAGTGAATTGAGTCATAAAAACCATCAAAGTCAATGGAGCTGGTGCTGTCAGCACCAACATGGCTGGGGGGATAACCAGATGGAAATCTTGGCTCCTAAGCCATGGACTATGTCATGGAAACCAGAGAAAGATCAAATAGAAGGGGAGTGGGTGGACCAGCCCTGTCTGCCTCAGGGTAATGGGAGACAGAATAACTCTGATAGCTTTTTGCGTCTTCAAAATGACCCTCATCACCTCCACCCAATGAAAATCTACAATGCTTCTCAAGGACCCAGTAGACTTAATGCAGACTGCAGAAGGAAATCTTAAGCAGATAAAAATAGAGTTCCTTTGTGGATGATTCTTGGGACACGATGAAAATAAATATTATTTTAATGTTGACAATGGCTGATGCCAATGGATGAGGCAATCACAGTTCTGAAATGGTTGAAGTCAAAGAAGATACTGAAGTAGAGATTTGGCAATTTTTGGTAAAGAGGAACAGATGTAGGTTCATAGGTTCATACTAGGCTATCTGCCCGAGGGCATTTACAAGCCTAGCCCATCGTTTTGTGGCTTACGCCACCCCTTTAGTATGGGGAACTATATCCATTATTTTGCTGTGCCTCTGTCGAGCAGTGACACTGAGGTAATCCCTGGGGTATATCTGCGATCTCCCATCCATTGGTCAAGATTTCTCTTGAACAAGGCCAGCGAGGTGCTCTGCCTCACATGTACCGGGATTTTGTTCCACAGCATAGGGAGTCTTTGGGTGATGAATCTATCCCTCCAGCACGTCCTATTAATAGCCGTGTAGGTTTAAGTCTCCCCTTGTGGCTCTGATGGATCTAGATTTTTGAGGTGAAGCATATTCATCAAATCTGGGTTTGACATGGCCTTGTATGTTAGGCAAAGGTCACCTCTGAGCAAGCGGTAGCGACTGAATAGAGCTGGAGTTCTTTCAGTCGGGCAGCATAGGACAGATTTTGAGACCCTTTATCCTTTGGTGAGGAACTTTTGTGGCTTCTCCAGCTGCTGCAAGTGTCGGGTCAGATACATCCCGAATGGGGCATTGTACTCAATCATTGGTCTGATGAGTGATGAGTAAAGGGAGACTATGACCTCCCTTGATCTAGATGAGAATCCCTTCATGATAAGGTGGGCAATGTAGAAGGTCTTCCTAACTACTTTAGCTACATGGGTGTCGAATGACAGACTACTATCAACCTGGGTCCCCAGGTCCCTGATAACTTCTTCTGTGCTCAGTGGATTGCCACCTATTTGGTATCTAGGGGTAACCTTGTTTTTCCCAAAGGGTATGACAATGCATTTTTGGCATTTAACTTCAGGCGTGGCTCTGGCACCAGTTATCCGTTTCTGTGAGACCCTTCTGAAGGATATCTGTGTCAGATGTGTTTTCTACTATGGCCCAGTTTGCAGTCATCTGCAAACTTTGTCAGCCATAACCCTCCTGTGTTTGCTTGTACTTCGGAAAAGTAGATGCCAAACAAGAGTGGGCCCAGGACTGAGCCCTGTGGGACACCACTTGTGACAGGTTTTGAGTCTGACATGGCGCCAGCAACTCTGACCCTGTGGGTTCTGTCACTCAGCCAGTTTGCAACCCATCTTGTGATGTATGGGTTAACATTTAAGCTGATGAGTTTTTCAATGATACCTGAGTGGGGTATTGTATCGAAGGCCTGTAGAGATTCAGAATGCATTATTCTCTTCACTTTCTCTCTATAAATGTTTTTGTTTTCTTTCTACTTTTGTCTTTCTTTATCTCTAACCGTGGAAGCCTTATTCTCACTACCATTAGGTGGCTGAAGAGAAGATACACTGGCTTATTCTTCCACTTTGGCAAGAAGTCCTTTTAATATGTTTGTTTCGGCTACAGATCAGAGAACACGGGCCAGAAAAAAAAAACAGATGTCACATTGAGCACTTGAATGCTTTTAGTAGAAAGCAAATGAAACACTGCTGATGTGAATCTTTTGGCAAAATTTTGCATAGGGACTTTTAACACTTTTTAAAGCCTGAAGCCTTTACTGTCAAGACAAAAATGGCATAGCTGACAAAATATGTAAGAACAATACAGAAGGGAAATACAAACAAAGAAAAGTAAATAAAAAACTTATGTAAATGTGTGTGTGTGTGTGTGTGTGTGTGTGTGTGTGTGTGTGTGTGTGTGTGTGTGTGTGTGTGTGTGCATGTGTGCACATATATAAATATATATATGATCTTAGGAAGTTACTAGGCTATTGGCCCTGAGGCCATTACAAGCCTAGACAAGAATTAGCCCATGTTCAAGTCAGAACCCGATGCCCCTGTCCAGCAGAGACACAGGTGGAATACCAGGAGTGTATTTTCTGTTCCCCATCCAGTTATCTAGGTTGTGCTTAAAAAGGGTTAATGAGGTACTCTGCTTGATGTGGACAGGGAGTCTATTCTACAGAAGGGGAGTCTCTGGGACACTTATCTGTCCTGCCAACAAGTCCTATTGATGACCAGGCTGAGGTCACATGAGCGGGTTACTCGAGTGGAGCTTGACTTGCGGATATGCAGCAGTCCCATCAAGGTGGGGTCTGAGATTGCTTTGTATGCCAGACAGAGGTCTCCTCTGAGGAGTCTGTATAACACTGAGTAGAGGGATAGGGTTGTTTGAGGACCTGGATTCTCCTGGTGAGGAAACTCTGTGGTCTCTTCAGCCTCTGCATGTGCTTTGTGAAGTACATGCCCAAAGGGGCGTTGTACTCAATAATGGGTTTTATAAGGAAAAAATACAGGGATGTTATGACCTCCTTGTCCCTGGATGAGATACCCTTCTTAATAAGGTGGGCCATGTAGAAAGCTTTCTGTACAACAGAGGCAATATGGTGGTCAAAAGTCAGTTTGCTATTAACCTGGGTGCCCAAGTCCCTCATGACTGATTGCATGCTTAGGACCTTGTTATTAATGTGATAATTTGTAGGGATGTCATTTTCCCCAAAGGGGATAATGATGATGCATTTTTTGGCACTCAGTTCTGTTTCTGGCAACAGTCATTTGCTTGGATGAGACCGTCTTGGAGGATGTCCACATCACTAGGGGAATAGATGACAGTGCCCAGCTTGTAGTCATTTGCAGACTTGGTCAGCCACAGTCCACTGGTTTTGGCCTGCACCTCACAAAAGTATATCCCATACAACAGAGGCCCCAAGACCATTCCCTGGGGTACACTGCTCATTATGGGTCGACTGTTTGAGGTGGCTTCCCCAATTTTGACTAGGTGGGTTCTATCAGTGAGCCAGTTTGCTACCCATCTGGTAACACACGGATTGATGCCTAGTTGATAGAGTTTATCTATTATACCTGAGTGGGGAATAGTATCGAAGGCTTTGGGCAGGTCAAGGTAGGTGGTGTGCATCGTCTTCCCCTCATCCGTGGCTTTGGTGACTGTCTCAAAGAAGTCAACCAAATTTAACAGGCATGACCTCTCCTTGATGAAACCAAACTGTGTGGGATTGAGTGCTTAGAGTCACCAATGTCCTTGTTAATGAGGTCCATGATAATCCATTCCACAGCCTTGCAGATCAGGCTGGTTAGGCTGATGAGTCTATAATTTCCTGGATCAGTGGATGCACCACCTTTGTACAAAGGGATGACAGTGGCTGTCCTCCACTTGGCTGGGATGAAGCCGGTAATCAGGGTTTGGTTGAATAGGGTGCATAATGCTGCCATATGTTCCTGCCTGAGTTCATGTAGGATGCAGCCTGGGATGTTATCGGGTCCCATGGAGGCTATATTTTTTGTCTTTGAGAGGGCAGTGGTGATTTGCTCCTTAGAGAAAAGGGGAGGGGGACAGGTGATGGGGATGTCCTGATTTACTGATAGGGACAGAGGGGAGAAGTTTTTGCTGAACCTGTCTGCCAGCAGGTTAGCTATACCTACAGCATTTGTGTATGTGGTATCCTTGACCACCAGTTCTGAGCAGATCTGAGTACTTACTTTGAAACTGCGGAAATATGTGAAGAAGGCCTTATGATTGTCTTTCGTAGATGTGGCCAGTTTGGACTCAAGTTTCCTTTGGAGGATTTTACTAGTTCTCTTATTTGCTTGTTCAGGCTAAAGAAAGACTGCTTCCAATTAGGCTCCTGCTCCTTCTTGGTCCTGGACAGCAATTGTTTCCTTTTATTACAGAGTTTATTTATTGCAGGTGTCCACCAGACAGGTTTACTCTTCCTTGAAGAGGATGACTTTGTCCTGCCAGTTAACCTTGATTCCATGCAGTTATATAAATGGTCGTATAGTACTTTTGTGTAGGTTTAGACATTTGTGCCAGTTCCTATGGGGGGGGGGGTTGCAAAGCTGTTTATACTTTCCCTCAGGAGGTTGTAATCAGCTTTGGTGAAGTTTTTGTTTGACCGTAGCAAGGGGGGGGGGGTGACAGAGGAGATGATGACTTTGAAAGTGACCACTTTATGGTCAGATCTTATCAAGGAGGATGACACTGTAGGGATGCTGTAGTGGTTAATCATGTTGATTAATACTAAGTCCAAGATATTATCACCTCTTGTGGAGGTATCGACCAGCTGGTCCAAGGTATTTGCACTGACAAAATCAAGGAATCTCTGGGTATTTGTGTTTTGGCATGAGTAGTTCTTCCAGTCTATGGTTGGATACTTAAAAGTTGCTCAGGATCAGGGTAAAGGGTTGAATTTTGACAGATTCAAAGAGGTCCAGATAGGTGAAGTGGGCATCTTGAGTCAAAGTTGCGGGCCTGTAGCTAGCTATGATTTGAATAGGGGTCTTGTCAAAGGTTAACTGTACCTGAATGTCTCCTGTGCGTCATTCTGTCTGACCAGCCTGGAGGTGTGTATGTCTTTAATATATACTGAAACTCCACCTACTTTTTCTTTGCTGCCCAGTGCTTGGGGTCTGAATGCATGAAAGGATGAGTAAACTGGTATGGCTGGGGTTCTCTCCGCAGTTTTGAATCAGGTTTCTGTGACTGCACAAATGACAGCATCTTCCAGGGTTAAGAATGCTTGCAATGGGTGCAGTTTCATGTTTAGACTCCTAGTGTTTAGCAACATGACCTTTAATTTGAATCTTGATAAACTTTTCATGTTGGTGGATTTGACCTCATGGTATTGCCTAAAAAGGCACTATGGAGGAGGAAAGAGCTTTGCCAAAAGCCTGCAGCCCAAGGGAGACAGATGCAGGCCATCTCTGGCAAAGCATTGTGGTCTGTCGATCATGTCTTCTCAGACTATCTGGTACTGGACCCCCTTGGAATGACACCAGAAACTAAGCCAATTGTTAAAGTCATTCATTTTCTGTTTGTATTGAGGCATCATTCTGGATGACAGTAGAATGCTATAAGGCTATGGACATACCTGCCTGGGACACAGATTCAGTGAGCTCAATTATGTCTCTCTTCCTATAGTCCAGGGAGGTACGTCTCAAGTCATTCACGCCAACATGGACTATGACAGAGTCATAACAGTACCTGTTGTTGATTGACTTGAGTGCATGTGTGATATGGCATATTCTGGCACATGACAAACAACTAACCGTGACTTTCTTCTTATCCAGCCTGGTGAAGGGCACATCTGTGTGTCTCACAATGGAGTCTCCTATGACTAATATATTGGGTTTATGGTTAGGCCTTAGTGACTGTGAGACACAGGTGTGTGGACTATGTGTGGTGTGTGGTGTGATGGGCTGTGGAGTTCGAGTGTGTTTTTGCCACGGAGGTCTCTTTTGTTTGGGTATATTTTTGTTGAGGACCTCCACATATGTGGGTGTTTGCTGTATAGGTGTGGGTGGTGTTTTAGGTGTGGTGTTTGTGTTGACAGCCTTCTCAATACCAGGTGCACTGGCTTGTGAGGGAGAGAGAATAGACTCTAGGTTTTTAATGTAATAATATGTCTCACAAATTGTGTTCCTAGGTGGTAGTAGTAGAGAGTTGTCCGTGTACATGAGGCAGTTGCTACACTGTCTCAGGATGTCCATATCAACCAGACTGGCAGGAGAAACCGTAGAAAATTGTCCATCCTTAATTTTCAGAATCTGAAGGAAAGAGGCCAGAGAGAGCTAAGGGGGGTATAGGGTGGAAGGTCTAAGATGAGTACTACTAGGTGATCACAGAAGTGCTACTAAGGGAAAATTTGTAACTAGAATACCTCGCAATGGGTTAAAAACTGTGCAGCTGCAGTGCTGCATAAACAAGCCCAAACTAGCTCAAACATGGGGTTTAAATACCACAAAAAATAGAAGATTCTAATAACACAGAAATCTGGCTTTACCAATTAGCTTGTGCCAGACAAGGTCGAGGCAGCCTGCTACTCTCACTAGGAGGGAATACAGGCTCCTACCAACACAAGATGGCTGCCAGAAACAGTAATGCAATGCAGTAAAATGCAGTTAAACAGTAAAAAATTGCAATAAATAGCAATGAAATACAGTTAAACAGTAATGAAATGCAATTAATCAGTAAATTGCTTTAAAACAGTGCAAATGTGATAAATTAGCTATAAGGCACAGATAAAAATGATAGGAAAGTGCAAATGCAATAAAATAAGTGAACATAAATAAAAAAAAAACACTTAGGTTGATCTTGGAGCCTCAGGAAGTTTATAAAACATCCCAGAGATGATGCACCTCAGCAGAGCCTGCTTCAAACAAGCCCAAACCAGCTCAAACATGGGGTTTAAATACCACAAAAAAATAGAAGATTTTAGTAACACAGAAATTTAGCCAGTCCTGCTAGGCCCTACTATTTTTACCAATCAGCTTGTGCCAAACAAGGTCCAGGCAGCCCTGCTACTCACACTAGCAGATAAGATAGGCCCTACCAACACAAGATGGCTGTCAGAAACACTGAAGGCAAACACAAAATGGCTGCCAAAACCACAGAAGGCAAAAACAAAGAGTTCTGGATGCATCAAACCTGTATCC